>NC_083615.1:21907130-22207130 GCF_963584025.1 Labrus mixtus
GACTGCGCATATCATAACATGTGCGTGCGTGTATTTGTGTGTGTGCATGCAGGGAGCAAAGAGCCAGGCTAAAGGGCCGAAAGCCAACAAAGAACAAGAAGAGAGAAGCAGCAGGAAGCTGACTAGTCACTTTATCCCTCTCTCTCTCTCTCTCACTCTCACTCTGCTTGGGCAGACGGAGGGATCAAGGGAGAAAGTTAAAATCAAAGGTTGAACCAGGGATTAGCCCTCAGTGGAGAGGGGTGGAGGACCAGGATGATTTTCAATGCTCAGATTAGATTGTCTGTCGAGTCTGTGGTCTGTTTTTCTACCCAAGTCTCACAGAAGTCCAAGAAGAAGTCCGGAAAATATAGAGAAAGGCAAACAGACCCAAAATTCTCTTTATAGAGTCAGCACGACTTTTATTGTCAAGTATTTTTAATCTGACACATATTTCAAGCCTGTAACATTAAAGTTTATTTCTATCAGTCAGCAGTTGGCTTTGCTTAGCGGTGACTTGAATAATGTGTCTGGCAGCTTTGAGGATTGGAAAGCACTTTCCCTTTCACCAAAGAGGCTGCTGTCTGTGTCCCGTGCATCCTAAAATCAAGCTTATATATACTGAGTACCAAATTGTTGCCTTGTCCTTGATGAAATGTAATGTAAAAAAATCTTTTGGAAATGATTAAATGGTTCAACATCAACAGGAAACTGATTTGGCAGCTGAGAGAGGGGCTTGATTGTTAAAAGTAGATGCTAAGGATTTTGTGTATTTTGTTTAAAAAAAAAAATTGATATACATTGTAATTCACATTACTATATTGAAATGTTGAAATTTATACAAACAACTCTAAGTAACTGCTGCTAGCTTGCAGCCGCTAAGCAGCTGTAGCTTACCTTAGCCAAAGCTACAGCGTTACAGTTTTAGATACTTTTATCTTCTAAATTCTAACTTATTATGTTATAGTAAGCTGATCAGACTTTCCTCTAGGTGCTCTCAATGTTTGGCAAACACAATTGTCTCCAACATGTCAGCATTCTCATTGCTGGATTTACTGAATGAGTCTTTGAATCATTTCCCAACATTGTCCACTCCTTTAGTAGAGCCTCTTTCACAATTTAGCTTGAACACAATAGATGGAATAAAGTTAAATGATTACATTGGAAACCTATTAACTGTTAGACTCTTGGAAAACATAAAATAAGAAAGTAGTTCATATACATGGCATAACCCTGATAAATAGGTCTCTTGAATCACAGTCCTATTTGACAGACCTATAAACCATGACTGATAACCCAGAAGACATTTTGGCCAAATATGCTATACCTGACTTTTTAATGTTTTTGTATTGCAGACATCAGATTTGCTTCCAACATACATTCGTTTGAATTCCTCCTGACTGACACCATAAAAAGGTGAAACGTGTGTCCTTGTATAAGACTGTATTGGTGTTGGTGAAAGGTTAACTGAAGCATTTGAATGACCTATAAAAGCTAGCTACACAATCAGAGGGAAGATTCAAATTGTCTTCATTGTTTTTTGTATGTCTGTCACCCTTTCTACAGGGTAGGTGTCAGACCAAAAGTTCAGCACTGCATGTTGAAGAAACAACTATTTTTCCACACCAAAGACTCATTGAAAGTTGCACATTACTGACAGGACAAGATGTGCAAATTAAAGGTTATTCACATGAGCCTTTAAGTAAAAGTAAAATAAGCCTCATAAAATGGCTTTAGAATCCAGTTCCCTGCACAGAAAAGTAAATTTCATCAGCAATAATAGAAGTATTTATAAGATGACTACTTCTTCCAACAGGTGATGGGGTTTCTTCTGATTTGTAACCTCTTGATTTCTACAAACACAATGACTTAAACAAAGTTATACATCTGAATTCTAAAAGTAAAATGTGAAAAAAAATATTACAGTTTAAGATTTCTCATCTTCTCCACCAAGTGCCCTTGGACTTCCCTTCTTTCCCAGCTACACATATGTGTCCACATCAAATCACAGTAACCTGAAATATATGGCTCATTGTGTTAACCTTAAAGACATCATGTGAACACAATCATTTGCTAGAACTAACTGTGATACACAAGGAGAAGTTACTGAAAAGTTTGTTGACAAGTGATCAAAAATCTTTCCAAAATGTTAC
Source organism: Labrus mixtus (assembly GCF_963584025.1). Taxonomy (NCBI): domain Eukaryota; kingdom Metazoa; phylum Chordata; class Actinopteri; order Labriformes; family Labridae; genus Labrus; species Labrus mixtus. The sequence continues at coordinate 21,909,263 of NC_083615.1, forward strand.
AATTCAGACAACATAACTTCAGCTAATATTAGCAAGTAAGGCAAACATATAGGAACATTTTCAACTAGATTCCCATAAGATGGATGAAGCATGATATATAGTCTTTTAATTTATAGAAGGACACCATTAGAAGAGTTTGAAGCCCGGTACAGATTGCTTTGCCACAACCGTGCAGTAACTAAGTTCCTCCATCATTACACCTTTGTACTTGCACATTCCATCAGCAACAGCATACTATGGGTGTTCCAGTGTGTGCATTGCATTACATCGCGCCAGAGGCACAGCATGTGAGCACACAGTGGGGGCTTCACATACACACACACAGCGCTGTGCTGCCCTGCAGTCTCCTGAGTTAAACACCGCTGCCTGCTACCCCTCGTTCTGCCTCTGTTACTACCTCCGATGGCGGATCAGGCGGACCATTCCATCTCTGTGCATTACACATTGCAGATGAGGTGTAACAGATGTATAAGTACACCTTGAAATGTTAGAGTGTAAATGCAGTATTTTGCCCTCTAGGGTGCTCTTCCAGAGTAGAACATCTGAAAAGGTGCCCTAAGAGAACCCTTCAAGGGCAAGTGCCTTTAGGGTGTCCTAATGTGCTAAAAAGGGTCACCAAACACAAAACCACACTGCCAAAATACTGCCAAAGAAGTATAACGTGAACCTTTCTGTTTCTTTTTTTTTTTTTTAAATAGAATATATAAAAAAATTACAAGAGGTAAGGTTTCAAATATTTAAAAAAAACTAAAGGGTTGGTCTGACAAATAACTGCCCCAACTCCTGCTGCCTCCATAAGCTTTCTAACTGAACACACAAGGACTGTCCTCAAGGTGACAAGAAGGTACAAAACCAAATAAGAGATGGGTGTCATGGCTTTCATATTGGGAAGAAAAATCCTGAGTTGAATAAGTTGTGGTAACTCCTTTATATTCTAAATTAGATGAAGTCATTCACAATGTATTTAAAAAGGCAAAGTCCATGTAATATATATTTGTTTTCTACTTTGTGATGCTATCAGGGAGGTTTTTTAAGGTTACATTTCTCAGACTCTATGTGGTTGTGTTTGAGGTCGGGGGAGTTAAACCCCTGATTCTCACTGGCCTAATCTTTCTCCTCCACCTCCTTGGATGTTAGGACCATGTACATTTGTCTCTTCAGATCACGTGTATTTTATACAAGACATTTCATGTCTTTTTGCACACATTTAAACTCATTAAGTGTTGGCTTTAATTATTTGGCGTGATAAGTATATTACATGCCATTTTAATGTTGTTGATTTTTTGTGTAGCATATGTGAACGGGATTTTTTCCATTATCACATATAATGTAAAATAAAGTTTCTCTGGAATTTGTTTTGTATGCATTCGACAGAGATCTGACAAAGTGGGAGATGTAACTGTGTCACGCTGTGTAGAAATGCCATCACATAAATGATTTCAATCTGTAGATAAACAGGGGTACGCATGAGTGTACTGCAACAGAATCTCTCTGTCTGCTGATCCGTGTGAGAACGCTTGTCCCTCAGCGTATGCATATATAAGCCTACTATACACTTTCAATTACAACACTGTTCCTGTTCTTTCTCTGTCTCACACACACACATACACACACAGGGACACTGAAAAGGCAGAGTCCCGTTTTCCCTGTTATGCAAATAACATCAGCCCTTAAAACGGTTTGAGTGAGAATTAAACGTGAATTAAATGAGGCTTGGCTCTTTTCTCTCCATTCAATCTGAATAAGGCAAAGTCCCGTCACCATGGGAGATCCCCACGCCGTTGCCATGCCTGTTATGGGATTGACAAGACGAGAAGTGACATAAATACCGTGGCCGGCGTTCAATCCAATTATATGGCGTGGCCCGCCTCAATACCTGCTAGCCATGCAGTGCTGCGCTGGCGTCCTTGTATTCAGCCCGCCTCAGAAATAAGACTGCTCGTATTCATCTTCGAGCCCGGAGCTAACCTTGGTCTCTTCACCTCAGTTAGCTCTGAGACTCTGCCCTCAACCCTACGCTCAACCCATCAGCCCAGCTTATTATAGGCCTTTGAACGAGGTGCTTCCCCAGGCTCTCCGAAACAAAATCTCTTCTCAAACCCCCAAAGGCTCCAATGTAGCAAAGGGAATGAATGGCTATTGATATAATAATATGAACACAAGCACCAAAACAGGAAGTCTATATATGAAAAAAATCTGTATGGTTCCTGCTAAGGAAACACTTTACATACCAGGGACAGCCACAAGTAAATCAGCCACAGTAAATTTGGGGCCATAGGGAATTATTTCAAGGAAAATTAAAACACATTTCAAATATTCTGTGGTTCAAATGTGCACAAAGTTCTGTGATCGCTCCAGAAAACTCCTTCAATTATTAGCCACGACACAGGCTGTATAATGGCTTCAAACATTTTCCATGTGAGTCCACTAAAATTGCATGTTTTATCCACTGACACTGGCAGACACCATTTAGAAAGAATCCCTGCAGAGACAGACCTTTTTGTCAAAGAAAAATACATTCTGAAACTAGAAAATCTTTTTCATGGCCCACTACGAAGCCAATAGATTTACGTTGGTGGGGTAAACAGGATTGCTGGTTTACCACTGCTTATATTGTTGATTTCTTTATTGTGTGATATTGTGTACAATACTGTGTTGGATGTAAACTAACCTTTTTAAAACACAGAATGACACAATAAACCAAACTAACCAATCGAGGAATTCTGCAAAGTCATTCTTCTGTTTTTGTCAGTGGGGTGTGTTGGGTTCATAAGAGCATTACAAACTGTAGGCTGTTTGTTTTTAATGGCTATAACTCTGAACAATTGGGTTAATTTATCTCCTCTAAAAGGCATCATCATTAAGAGGCCTTTTGGTTAAGGGCGAATCTTTAAGAACTTTAACCAAGTTGACGTGTGCACACCAGTATGAAAGAAAAATCCCTGCTGTAAAACTGATATTGAAAGGTATATACTTGTTTATTACTGGTTGTTAAATTTGAATATATACTTGTTAGCTACGATCACCTGTGGTCCACATACTGTACTCTGGTGTCCTCTGGTCGTCCAAAAAAAAAAACTGAATCAAACTGACGCAACAGGTTGGTGTGAGCACTGGGTCACTTTCTCTTTTGCCCACTCCAGTGACAAAACTGACAAAAATGCAAACTGGACCTGACAACCAAATCGGTCCCCCTCCCCTCTTCACGGGCAGTGCTTGGCTTGTGTTTGGGCCTCAGAGCCCATTTTAACCACAGGCATTTACAAGCTCCCCTCTTAACAACCTGCCAGGTGCTTTAAGCCTCCCGCTGAAGGGCCGCAGAACGTTATGAGACTCCAATAAGATTAGAGCAGAATGGGCTGTGAAAGGAAGAATGGAAGCTCTTATAATGGGAAAGATTGTTAGCACAGCAATGTGTCGCTCTGAGCTCCCATGACCAATCTACAACTAATGAGCATTCAGCGAGCGTGCTCTATGTCACAAGTGTCCTGATGGGGACACTGAGGCGAGCAATTTCTCATATTTGTCAGCGGCAGAGGCTAATCGCTTCGGTCAAGTTTTACTTTTATTGTATGAACTCAATATACAGAGGACGCTCTCACGTTCTCACACTGTTTGATGAAAATTCATGGGGCTGCTCACTGGCTTGTGGCAGTCAGATTTCATTTTTAAATTCTGGAACTCACTTTATATGCAAGGAGGACATAAGAAGAAGAAAAAAAGATACAGTTCTTCTTCGAATAAAGTCAGGGCTTTGCTGTTTTGATTCACAATTGTAGTGCACATCAAACTTTGCTTAGTAAGTATGACATTGCTAATTATGATTCCACATTTCACATCTCGGTAGAAAGTGTCAAGCTATGAGAAATGCATTGTCGATTTGTAGATTTTCTTAATAGTTATATTAATAAATATATATATATGTAAATAAATAAATATATATTGTAAATGGACGAGCAACTTGGGGTTAATTTTCTCGCCCAGGAAGGGGTTAGCTAAATGCTAACATCGGCATGCTAACATGTTCACAACTACAATGCTATAAAATGTTTGCATCAAATATATGGCCATATAAAGTCCAGGCCGTCTTTGCAGCAGCTTAATACAACCCTTAATGACTGTAAGTAGAGGTGGATTGGTTGAATAAATGAGAAGACTTTGACTGTACACCAGTGTGTGGCCAAAAGTTAACGCTGATTTCTCTTCAGTAACAGTTTTCCTAATCTATTTAGTGTATGTTCTCTTAACCATAATCTATTCTAGGATATAAAACGTAACTGTAGGTTTGATGCTGAAAAGGATGAGGTATTTCTGTTTTTTTTTTTTAAAAGTGGAGTTGTATGAGTTAGGCTACTTGTCAATAGTTAGCGTATTAGCCATTAGAGATGACAGTCAGCTCACCTTCTTTATTCAGAAACCTGTTGGAGTGCTAGGCTAGACATTGCTGCAGACCAGGCCCTTTAAATTAGCTAATAAAAAAAAAGAAACAACCTAAAACAGACATGTTGGGGTAAGAGTATGATTTATTTTAGACATTTTTCAGCACTTCACTTCATGCAGTCTGAGCCATGTATTGATGAAAATCAGGTTTTAGCTCGCAGACTGTTGGTATGTCAGTTATGTATGAGTTATATGCCCGGGAAGGCTCAGTCTGTCAACTTCACTGACTTTGCAGATATGACTCCAGTTTGACTTCAGGTAAGACCATAGTACAGTTCTTTTCTCACTGTGTTTGACTCCAGACATCCCAGGGCTGCTCTCACTGAACCTGAGCTCAGTCGTAAAGAGCTGCATTCACAGATGGAGGAGGGAGAAGGATTATTGGAGAATTGAATTTATTATCTAACCACAAAACATTAAACTCCATTGCAGTGCGGGTGTCATGGGGGACCGTGCCCCACTGTAAACTGTGCAAAAACACAACTTTAAACATGTACAAATAAACCCACACAACTTTGAGAAAGGGTTTCTGGCTGACAAACAGCTCTGCTAAAACAGTAGCACAGCTGGCGATACTATATGCTCACAATGCTGAGCGAGTAATGTGTAACCGTAGAATAGAAATGTACAGTGAGTTAAACCTGGACTCTGACAGCGGGGTTGGTGAAGGCACCGTGGGTCAGGCTCTGGGATGTGTTTGGGATGGAGCTCAGTTAGCTCTGCAGCAAGCGCTAGCTCCAGGCATCCCGGGGCTACCCTTACAGAAACCTCACTCAGCTGTCTCATCCCAGGTTTCAGACTTCAGCCTGGACTTGCTTTAAATCTCTGTTGTCATACTACGCTGGCATCCCCATCAAAACAAAACACTCAGAGCCTAATCTTGCTCACTCGCTCTCTTGTTAACAATGAACTGTTCAACAGAGCGCCCCTACAGGCCTGGAGCACTTCAGTTAAAAAGAAGGGATTTGCAGCATTGATCTTTCTGTAGATGTTTTGTGAATATGTATGTTTTTGACTTTGTATTTTTTATATATTTGCAGTGCATTTGATTTTATAATGCAGTTGCTTTAGACTTTTGCAAACATGTTCGTTTCAGTGTCAGTGCGTTTTTTACTTCACTATTTTATTTATTTTACTTTACTATCTATTTTCAAATATTGTCATCCTGCAAGTTTCTTTAATTCCTCCCAAGGGCAAAAAACTTGGCAACAGGTGTATTGAGGGCGACACACACACACATACACACACACACACACACACACACACACACACACACACACACACACACTCACACATACAGTGTCTCTCTCCCTCTCTCTAAGGAGCTTTATCCCCTGGCCGGGTCCCTCTCTCCCTCAACAGAGTGAGGTGATGTTTAATGGAAAGCTAATATGGCTTTAATGCTTGTCGTCGCACTTCGACACTGAAGGCCCCACTAATCCACTCTGTTCCACACCGCCTGGAAACAGATGCCCGGCCGAGAGACACTTCAGGCAGACAGAGAGAAATACGATACTGGGGCTATTGATTCACTTAGCAAGGTCTTGAATCTTTCAAAGTCCCGAAAAGTAAAAATATATATATGTTGTGCGCACAAGATAATACATTGTGTGCACAAGTTAATATCTTGTGTTCACAAGATTTTTTTTTTACTTTTCGGGACCTCAAAGGCTCTCAATGAATCAGAATACATTATCTCCTTAGTGACATATTACATGTTCACAATAAACTCAGAGCACTATAAAACTATTAAACTATTATACTATTAAGACATTTCTTTACTAAACTTTGGCAAAAGGCTTAAATTGTTAATTCAGCATCAAGCATCAAAACTAACACTAATATGTAATAATGGGATTTTGTACATTTCAGAATGAAACTGTATCATACACTCAATAGCAACCTTTTCGATCTGTTGTTACATCTTTAGAATTGTAAAACAGTCAGCATCCTTCTGGTATTGACCCTAACATTAAAAAAACAATCATGATTTGACAGAAAAAAGCAGCCTAGTAACATGTTTGTTGAATGCTTGTGTGTATTTCTACTCAAACAAATGCTTTCACACAACATGACAGAAGTGAAAGTCTAATGTTCAGAACAGTTGAACAGCTGTTCAAAGCTTCATTAAAGAAACTCATTAGCATATTTGCATTTACAAATCACAGACACATTGAGAGGTTTAAGTTGATCAAGTTCTTTTATTTGATCTACATTTCATTAGGCAATAGATGGCTCATTCTCTTTTGATAGTATGTTCGTCCAAAGGTGTTTAACGGTAAAAAAAAAAAAAAAAAACTGATCAATTACAGCAACATATTTATTTATGTTATATGTTGTTTTTATGTAACACATAAAAAGTAATGAAGCTTCTCTAAGGCCAATAACTGTTAGTTTTATAAAAAATTACAGGTGTGTTTCCATGGTAAACATTTAGGAAAATGGTCTTGAGTGGATCAATGCAGTTGCAAATTTGTTACATAAAATAATCTGCCAGTTCTTGGTAGAAGAAGCTATATTTTTATTTGCCGAAATGTGCAGCACCAGGCTTCTTAAGGGGTTCAGGTCTTAAAATATATATATATACTGTAATAATTAAATACCCTGACATATATTCAGAGTTTTCTTTTTAAATCAAGACAACTTTAAAATCTAGAAATGCTAATGAATCATAAAAGCATGCTTTTGTTTACCTCTTCAGTGTTTCTCTCAGTGTAGGCATCCAATCTTTGTGAGCGTTTTAAATGTTGTCCTAGTGGATTATTTTAGCGACAACAACAGGCATCATTGTACGCTCAGGGGTGGTCGGTAGTTTGTGTTTTATAAACCTTTTTAATTTTGACCATTAAATTATCTTTTTGTTCACCAAGACTTTAATATGTCCTAGTTTTCTAAATAAGTCTCCTGCCTTCATTTCTGCGGTTCATATCAGTCTCAATAAGTTGACCTGGAGGCTTAGAGCTTGACATGACACTTAACTAGTTTCCATGTCCCCACAGACATAGTCTTAGTTGTTTTCCCCTCTTTGCATGTTAAATCAATTCAGACAGTTAGGTGGGGAGGGTCCATGTTGTAAGACTTCAAGAGGCTAATAGCTTTCAAATGAGTCTTAACTGGTCTTTAATTCACCAACAGCTGTTGTGCTGGTTAAGGATGGAGCGACAGGCCGGTCTGTCAGACGGACCAGGAGGAGAAATTAGTTCTGCTGATGCCCATATTCCCTCCCAGGGAACCATCTGCTCCACTTCAATACAATAGAGGGATTTTCTGAAGGAATAAAATGCTTTGAACGCAACAATTTCTCTCTCTCTCTCTCTGTGAGAGGGCTTTTGGTTAAGGTGTCCTATTTCCCCGGCACCGGCACTCAGTAAATCTGCTGCACATTTAATGATTGGTTCCTTTTGTTGGAGAGAGGATCATCTCATCAGGATGACTTCGACATGAGGAGTTCACAATGAGGAGTTCACAGGATTCAACCTAAACAACATGCGTTTAAAAGCACAGACGACAGAGAGAATATGTGTACAATATTAGTTCATTGATAAACAAGTTAAATTAAAAATCATTCATTTGTTTTAGCTTTGTAAGACAGCCCAATTACCCCAACCCTCTGCACTGTGTCTTTAGTTGTTTAAAGCAGATGTAAAAGCTTTTACATTTGACATCAGAGATGGAAAAAAAAAAAATTAGTTTTTAGTTTCAACATTTATTTTCTTGTGTTTGATCCACTATAAGTCCTAAATGCACATAGGCCTCTAATTAAGCTATATTTTTATTTGTCGAAAGGTGCAGCACCAGGCTTCTTAAAGGGTTCAGGTCTTAAACTGGGATGAGCCTTTATTTGAAGTTTTACGGTACATGTTTTTTTTTTTTCCCAGATATGTCCATTTTTGGGATAAACAAGAGACATAATTTTAAAAGTGTTGCAGTGTAGGTCTATTGATGATAAGACAAATTGAATTATATGACCTTTCATCCAAAGCCGTTTATAGCACATATATGAGCAGAGAATATAAACCTGACCGCTGTTAACACAGAGACAGAGCAGCACAAGCTCAAATGCCATTAGTCACAGGTCTTACCGTGCATCTTCAGGGACACCCCTCAATGGCCAGACCTGATCTCCTTTAAGAGCTGCTTTGTTCATCTCTTACCTTTTTGTTTCTGAGGTTCACCCATCGTTTGAACACCAACACTGTGGCAACCTCATCTCTGTTAGTTTAGAGAAGGTCAAAGGTGAAGGGTACGAAATGTAAGAAATCTGCAACATACATTAAGTTTACATGCAGTTAGTAAAAGTTGATATATTGTGTTAGTCCAACCAAAACTGTACTTTAATGAATCATACTTAGTCTCATTTTCAGATTCTAACTCACACACATAATGCTGTTGGGGATCGATTTACTTTACATGTATACGCCTCAATAGGACCCTAACTCGGCAAGGCGTTCTGCTCATGCTCCACACTCCTCGCCTGGCTTTGACCCAGAAGTCGAGCAGCATAAATGTTTAGCAAAGCAGAAGTCAAGTTGACCTACAGTTACAGAGTCAGACACACTTCTGTCACTAAATGGATTCTCCCTCAGTGCTACAGGGACAGGGACAGTGGACCAATGAAATGGTATAATCAAGCTTTGACTGTGGCTCGACTAAACTGTGCAGGAAAAACGCACTGGCTGTGTCAAAGCTACTATTTAAGTGAGATTATCTTTCATGCTAACTGTAAATAGAGGAGGCCTGTTGTGGTTTTCATAACCGGAACAAAATTCACAGCATCTCCAGGAATATGACTCCAAGTTTAACAGCCTACCTTTAAGGAGAGTAAATAACATCACTGTAGTGCAAAATGGGATGGATGCACCAAGCTTTATTGCTTAGAAAAAAAGACATGGTTGAGTGATAAGAGTCAGTCTGCACATGCTCAGTTTGACCTTCACTCAAACAAAAAGACACAAAACATTTCTGCTGCTGCATTATTTGAAAAAAATATATATATATTAAGGTAATAAGTCATTTTGTTTCCCATGAGCTGTGATTTTGTCATACAGACCTTACCCCCCAGGTGACATAGTTATTTGTCTGTTCAAATTAATATGAAAAGCCACTACAGGCTGGTTTGTTAATGCTGATTGTTTTTGCTTTTGTCTGCTTTTTAATAATAAATGGATGTCTTATAAACTTTTTTTTTGCATTGGATGGTTCCATTCTCCCCGTTCACGGTCATTTTCATAAAGAGAATTTCAATAGCATTTATAATATCAGTGCAATGTTTCAAGGGAACTAATGCAAAACAATACAATACAAATGAAACTTAAGAACTGGAAATATGTCTTAATAAAATAACACAACATATTATTGTATAAGTGATGTGTTTCAAAAACTATGATTATTAGAAGCATGATCTGTCATTGAAACAAGTTAAGACAAGTTAACAATAAAAACAATGACGTGGGCTTCATTTGAAACACCGTTTTATTTCAGTTACAACATTTAAAGCCTAATTTTGGTATAAATCAGACATTTAAATGTAATTCATTTATTTAAAAAAGTCTTCCCTTGTCCAACTAGTCTGAAAGTAACTGAGGAAAATGTGGTGCCACTGGTAGTCTCCCAAACTGTAGTTAGTTTATCAACAGTAAACCTGTTTGAGCAGCTACAGTCATCAATATGAACCTGATCATGAGACGTTCAGGGGCAGTGGGTGTTTTGTGTTTAATGAACTTTCAATCATTTCACAATCATTCAAGTCCGCAGGAGGCTTTCAGGCGATCACTGTGATCAAAGACATCAGAACAAAGCTGACTTTAAGTCTCTTACTCTCCTTCAAGTGGTGGAAACGAAAGTCTCAAACAGAATGACAGATAACTGTTGAAATCACAATAGGCTTTATGTTTGTAAAGTACATATTTATTGTAGGCGTATTAGAATAGATGATAGGAATTTTTGCAACGTTTTTATACCTCAGGGTTTTTTTTTCAACTTACTTAGGCTACTTTTTCAACAACTAATGTTATGCCGACGTAACTTAGTTAGGCCTACTAATTCTCATCACCCTTATTGATTAGCCTAATAGTAGTAGCCTAATATATTTTGGCCTAACATATTCACTGAAAATGTGTCTAATATATTCATCATCACATCTAACCCCAAACGTTGATAATAGACGCTCTTATAGCTCGTGTGCAGACTGACGCTGCTCTGACAGACGTGGAGACCCGGATCAAAGAGTGGACAGACAGCGGGCGCTCGGCCGAGGTTGTTTCATGCTTAACGGGATCAGAGCAAGCAGGCCAAGGTCACTTTTAATGAGAACCTGTGTCTGTCTCTGAGGGTCCTTTATTATTATTATTATTATTATTATTATTATTATTATTATTAATAATAATAATAATAATAATAATAATAATAATAATAATAAAATGAGGCTGTATTATTAGAAATGGGAAATATTTTTTTAAAACCTTCAGTCATCCATTATGAAATTCAAAGGGGACACAGTAAAGGGTGCAACACATTTTTTTTCTAGTTATGAAGTGATTAGGCTACATGCCTATTTTAATAAAAAATAAAAATAATAATAATAGGCTTAGGCTATCTTTTATATTTTCTAACTGTTTTACAACATGTTGAATGTTTTCAGAATGAACATGTTGGAAAAAGGTTAGAAAATAGAAAATATAGCCTAAGCCTATTATTTTTATTTTTTATTAAAATAGGCATGTAGCCTAATCACTTCATAACTAGAAAAAAAATGTGTTCTTGAGAGAGAAAATATCTCATGACAGAAAACTGTTGCTTGTTTCTTTGCGGGTGGCCTCATGCTGCGTTCACGTGGACATTTTAAAGTTCAACTCATGAAGCGTTGTCACAGGGCAGACTGCCTTGAAAATAATGTAATTTTTATACTTAAGTTTTGTTATTGTAGCTATGATGGCACCTTGAACAATAGTGCTTGCAGGCCGTGCGCACCGTGACATGAAATATCTGTATCAATCTGCCCACACACAATCTGATAAATAAGATAGATGGAACCACGGGCCTGTGTAGTCTAAGTTTTTTGTGTGACAGGGGTCCAATCACATGTGAATAAGCGGACCGTTGACCAATCCCCTCATCCTGATCTCTGTGTAAAGAGAGCTTCACGCGGAGAAGCCTCGCGCATCGCTGGTGGTTGAACTTGTGCGCGTGCACGTGTGCTTGAGTGTGTGTGTGTGTGTGTGTGTGTGTGTGTGTGTGTGTGTGTGTGTGTGTGTGTGTGTGTGTGTTCGAGTAGGAGTGTGTGTGTTTGAGTAGGAGTGTATAAAACCACTACAACAGAGCGCTCAGACCTCAGAGTGGGTTCTTGTTGTTAGGGTGCCTTATTACTTTTTAGCTGAATTTAAAACTATCAAACAAAAAGAAAAGTTTTCCCATCATGATGTTTCCCTGCAGCGCCCTGCCGCCTCCTCTCTGCCCGGCCTTACTGCGTCCTCCCGCGGCTCTCTCCTCTCCGCTGACCCGCTCACTCCCATCAGGCTTTCTGGTTGAAGATTTGCTGCGGTTAAGCCAGCCCGTCAGCTACATTCATCGGACCGTCTCTTCTAGAAGTTTAGGGGACATGTTCACCATCGGCCCGGGGCTTGGCGCTTCTTCCCGGGCGTTGGGACACGGCACCGAGCGGTGTGTGCTCCAGAACTCCGGTCAGCCGAGTCAGAACAGCCCCGGCTCTCCGCAGACCGCCTGCCCGGACTCAGGGTACCTCAAGTTCGGTGTCAGTGCGATACTGGCCCCGTCTACACGGAGCGGTGAGTGTGTGGGGCAAACAGGGAACTTGCTGATTAAGAGTGTTAATTAGCTTATTAATAATGATAGATAGGCTAATAAGCTTAATTGGATGACTAGGAACAAAATGCTATTATTACTAAGGCTATTTATCTTTTCTCCTACTGTCCTTTATTTATTTATTTATTATCATTATTATTTCTCGACCTTTTTAGACTAACAGCTCTGCGGGTGATGCTATACCCTGCTCATATATTTCAATACAATGTATTTATTTAGGCCTATATGTAGACCCGGGAAGCATTGGATGGTCAATAAAAAAAAGCATAGGACTACATTACATAACATCGTAGTTTGCAGGATGCTGTGGTGCATGACATAACTTGTAAGGATTTTTTCAAAATGTCTATATTATTATATTGAAGTTATGTTAGATGCTTCAGTTCTTCAATGATGAATCTTTTTGACGCATTTCTGGTGTCTGTGGTATTTATGTATGTTTCCAGCTTTAGGGTGTCACTGATCTTATATTAAATTGTGTTTTTCTTTCCATTTTGTTTCTCAGTCCAGAGTTTTCAGACCAAGTCTTTACCTCTGCCTTTTTTTGATGGGAGCCTCCATCCTTTCCTCAGAGCATCCTACTTCACAGGTAGGTTGAATTAATTAATGTTATTTATTACATTATATTTTCTGAACTGTTCATCTAAAGCTGATTTATATATTATCATTATTATTATCATTATTATTATTATTATTATTATTATTATTATTATTATTATTATTAATAGAGAAAAGGGCATTTGTTGAACATCGTTAAATGGATTATTGTCTTACCACTTTCCTGTACATTGCCATTTTAGATTATTTAACATAAACACATTTAAGTTTACGGCTTTTTATTCCTCACTTGGCTACATAAGTCATAGACTTTACACAACTTCTAAATCAGTTTTTCTTTTTTTAAAGTAAGTATTCATCTTTGATTAGTCAGATTTGTTCTCTGACAAACCCTGTTGGCCTTGTTAATGCTTTGTGTGTGTGTTTGTAAATGTTATGTTATAGGTTGCATAAATGATCATACGGATAATGAATTCATAAATATCCTTACAATAAGTCAAAATAATAAACAAGCTGTTAACAGTTTGTTTCTTTGTGCCTTAGGTCATATTCTAAAGGTGTGTGCTTTCATTTCATAATGATACTGATTCACTTATTCATTTAGGTTGTCAGCTAGTTCTGATTAAATGTTTAATGTGATTTAAATGTAGAAAAGTGTTTTCTAGGCGTGAAACTCTCAGTTCTTTTATCATCATGTGTTATTCAAGAATAGTGATCATAAAACTTGATTCATAGGTTCACTTAAGCATTGCATAGACTAACATAATATTAGATTAATATGAAAATATAAAATAAAATATTGTAAAAAAAAAAAAAAAATCGAATAAAACAAAAAAAAAGGGGGCATCATTTCTCTTTTAGAAAACATTAAAAACAAAAAAAAGACCATGCCTTTAGTCTATTATTTTATCATGTGAATCTCAACACAACCTTTATTTGTCCGGATAGATTTTTAAACCTTCTAAAATTATGTTAAAATACATTTAGCTAAAGCATCATCAACTCAGCTGTGCTAATGTACTTCTTCACTGAAAATATTTCCTGTACTCTATTTCACTTACAGTTATTTCATTTTTTGTCATTATTTGTTAAAGGACCATATGTGCAAAATGAACCGTGCATGTCATCAGGTGAAGTGTTGAGAGCTAGCTCATCATTCTCATATTAGATTAGAGGAAGGAGACTGAGTATTACATCAGATACAAATAATGTATAAGTATCAACGGCTGAGGCTGAAATGATATGAAGAAGATGGCAGCTTGTAAAAAAAGATGTTAAGGATTTTTCACCTAATTAGTTTAAAGTTCTTGTTTATAACGTGTTAACAAATGACACACACTGCAACATGCGTAACATAAAGTTATTCTTAATGCCCCATTCATAGATAGAGCTTTAAATCAAATAAAACTACAACAACAAATATTCAGGATGTGGTAAGAAATAGGGCTGGGAAACTTTGGGTGTCTTAGGATTCAATTCAATTTCGATTTCGATTCTTGGGTTCACGATTCGATTGAGAATCTATTTTTGATTCAAAACGATTCTGGATCCATGATTCAAAGTCTATTTTTGAATGAGTACATACTTTAGGATCTCCAGTCATCTGTGAGACTGGCTGAATTTCTTGCTGCTCCATTTGGAGTTAAATAAATTCGATTTTTGGAACATCAACAAAAATACTATATAACATCTCAAAACAGGAAGCACAAGCTAAAGCATGACTGCATGGCTGAGTCTTGTTCAAAATCTGTTTCAGTTTGAGCTCAGTGAAATATTTATTAGTCAAATCCAAATCTAGAACAGTTTTTATTGGGTTCTTTCTTGGCCCACTTGATGTCAATCCAGTAAGATTTTAAGAAGATCTCAACTCTAGTTTTTGCTGATGAATTGACTAAACACAACGATGATATCATCCCCTATAAGTGGAGGTTATTTCATAGAAATCGAATCATACACTTCAGACTCAAGTTTGGATTTCACAGCTTCTGGAATCGAAAGTGAAAACTCTTTCCACAAGCTGATGTAGATGATGAGGTCTCCTTAGTATGGGAATCCCCCCACGGACATTTTCAGAATCAGCTCCGCCTATTTGGAGGCCTATTTAGGCAACACTCTGACTGCTGACATTAGCACCAGTTGTCCTAATCTACAAATTAGTCCAGTTTGTCACGCTCTCAACCTATTAGTGCCGTTTGTCATGGTCTAAATGTGAGGCGGGCATCTTCCCAGCTCGGGAACGCAGCGCCTCTTCATGCGGCCTTCGTTTTCCCACCAAGCCCCCTCTGCCTGCCCACAAAGCTCCCAGAACCATGACCAAACGGAGCCTAAACCACACACACACACACACACACACACACACACACACACACACACACACACACACACACACACACACACACACACACACACACACACACACACACACAAACAACACACACAACACACACACGCACACACATTCCATGAAGATCTCAGAAGTTCTCCTCTACATCAATCGATCTTGACCTGGATTTTTTCTTGAATTTATTCCCCAGTATACTAATCAAGTAAAACACAAACTATACATAAATGTGTGTGTCTTTGGACAGAGCATCTGTGTGACATGATCTGTGTGTGTGACTCTATAAACAGCGGTAAGCACTCTGTGCCCTCTGAAGCTGAAGTGAAGACTCTCCAGCAGCTCTACATTATACTGACCTGTCTTTAATGGGCCTGTAATATACTGGCCTGTCGACGGCCTTTTCCACTCAATTCATTACAACACAATCACCTTTCTCTGTGCATTTGCAGCCCATACAATCCCCCTTCATGCTTCATTAGAGGCAGTGTGAGCGCAGCTTTGGAGAGCCCGGCTCATTAGCATAGGCTGTGTTTCCACTGGCCGACAAATTGGGCTTTTAAACACCAGATTTCAGGCAGAACAAGTATATTATGGGCAGCATCGGGGAGCTGGTGTGTGAGTGATGCTTTTTTCTCAGAACAACAAAGTTTAGGAGAAAGTGAAGTTAAAGCAGCGAGTAACTTGTGAAATTCAAACATTTATACATTAAAAAGCTGCTTTTCAAGCACCTATAATTAAAACAAAAACTTCACATTGTATATGGCTTTGGGTACATTTTCAATTGGTTCTTGTTTTGACATAAAAGAGTTTAAAAAAAGAAAAGAAGAAAAGCAAACCAATGCCAGTTAATCAAGATACATTTTTAAACCTTCAAATACATAAATACATTTGAGCTACATTGTAACTGATCTTTTGAAAGTTAAAAATGGCACACATATTTTGTGGGTAACGCTTTACAGTCACGAATGACCATAAATTTGTTCAGAAATGTATGCACCAAAAAAGCATAAATGCATGCATGTATTCATGATCATAATCAGTAATGCACATCAAAGGGGCCATAATATGTAACTCATTGGAGAGAGCGCCCCCCCCCCCCCCCCCCCCCCCTCCTCTCTTGAGTCAATGCGTACGCAGGTTGCCATGTCGCGATTACTGAAGCTTCAGTGTTTAGCCAGCTCTGCATCCGTCTTAAAACCTTTCTTCGGTCGAACATCTCTCGATTTTTTTCACAAGCATCTCCAATATTTATCCCAGTTTTACCACGTTTCTGGTTCTGGAGCTTTTTAGAAAAATGCAGAGGATTTTCATCCTTTCACCACCATCGCTGCAACACCTGTTGATTTGCTGTTTGCCTAGTAAAAAACGAGGGGTGTCCAAAATGGCAGTGTGGGGGTGCCTTTCTCTGGTCAAAACAAGAACAAACCATTCTGGACTGAACTACTTAGAAGTACTGGCTGCTCTTTGTTGACATCATGACTTATGTCTTATTAATGATGGTTATGATTTCTTCTTCCACGTGTTGGAATCATGATTAGTTCAGCATTACTTCTTCATGACAGGAAGTACTCATGACTGTTTTTTTCCCCTCCAGCCTCCTCCTCTGTGGTTCCTGTACCAGGCACGTTCTCCTGGCCCCTGGCCCCCAGAGGGAAGCCCAGGAGGGGCATGCTTCGGCGGGCCGTGTTCTCAGACCTCCAGAGGAAGGCGCTGGAGAGAACTTTCCAGAAGCAGAAATACATCAGCAAACCCGACAGGAAGAAACTGGCCAATAAACTGGGACTGAAAGACTCCCAGGTACACACTGAAGACCATCAGATTGATTTAAAACCACTCTGAATAATATTGAGAGGATGATAGACCACTTTGTTGAGATAAGATGGTTTTAAACCTTTTTAAACCTAAACCTGAACATAAATTTCTATCTCTGCAGGGATCATTTCTCCATTTCTAAGAGGGACAGTTTAAGCTTGTAAGCTTCATAAACAAGCACTTTTAGTTAAAGTACTTTGATCCAATGAATTTGCTGAGAAAGATTACTTATCAGACTTTATCTTCACTGCAGGGTGAAGCAATCTACTCAAGCAATGACCATTTTTTTGTTCCTATTGTCATTTAAATCCCAAAATATGTAATAAACAAAAGGCCAAGTCTTAAAATACTGTAAATGTCTTTTAAACGTTGCCTGTACTGACCCCAGACCAGCTGTGACCAGGTCAGAGTGATCTTATTGATCTTAATATTGTTGTATTTTTCTGTGTCCCGTGAAGGTGAAGATCTGGTTTCAGAACAGGAGGATGAAATGGAGAAACTCCAAAGAGAGAGAGCTGCTGTCAACGGGCGGATGTCGACAACAGACCCTGCCCACCAAAACCAACCCCCACCCAGACCTCACGGACGTAGGCAGCACTTATTGCCAGAGTTTGGACAGGAATGCACCCATCAGCCAATCACAGCTGGAAAGCCAGGAGTTGCATAGCCAACAGCACCAACATCATCGTCATCATCATCATCATCATCATCACAGTTCCTCCTCTCCGTCAGAGTCGAGCAAACAGTCCGAGTCAGAAAGTGAAGAAATCACAGTCTCATAGAGTTATGGACACTGTTGGTTTGATGTAAATAAACAGAGTCTTTGAATGGGCTCCATACACAGCTGTGTTTTCTCAGCCTTACCCCCTCAGTGCCATGTTTCTGTACAATGTTGTTTATATCACTTTAATATGTAGTTCAGTTTATCTATATATGAGGTACACTGAGCTGTTTTAGATATTTGTAGATTGAAATGATCAAAACTATTAAATATTCAAATGTTTTCTTTTCATATATTTGTATTCTTTATATTTCTAATAAAACTTGATATAACCAATTTTAAAAAGTCTCACTGTGTGATGATGTTTAGTATCCTCCTCAAATATAATCCATGGAACATTAGAGTTAAAGGTTTATTCTAGTGGTATTTTAAGACTGGTCATATATTATATATATATATATTACCAGCGCTGTCAAATGATTCACGTTTTTTTATGACGACATTTACTTAAAGGTGCACTGTGTAGTTTTGGTAGAGAAATGTGAGAATTGGAGAAATGTACAGATTATGTGGTATAAGCTCATAACTCTATACACAAACTGTCCTCAGAGGAAAATGTGGTGTTTGTTACACTGTTTGCAGATAAAATGCGATGCGAAAAGTTATGGGGGAGGGCCAGCAAGAGTGAAACCATAACTCTCCTGGTAACTTTTTAGCTCCAAACAGTGTTTCCAGGGACCCATTTTTTCCTTTGAATAAAGTTTGTGTATTTAGTTCAGAAAATATAGCATACTTCTCAAACTTTCAAATTTCACTACCAAATATATATAGTGCACCTTTAACCACTGAAAAAAGAAACTAAATGAATGAAAACAGCTCAAAGGAACAGTCAGCAAGGGAAATGTCTGATGTCATAAGGTGGTCTATATTTTGACTTGTCAGCTGAGCCTTCTTAGAGGTTTTTAAATGTTTTAATTAAACATTCAAAGATGCAGCAGTGTTGTTCTTTTCCATCACTGTGACTATAGGGAGACACTGTGACACAATAGTATGGGATTAAAAAATGCATGCATTAATTTCAGACGTTAGCTGTGATTAACTCGTTAGTGCCGACAGCCCTCATTTTTACACATTTCAGAGTCTTAACGACTACTGGGTACACTTCTTTTTTTTTTTTTTGCAATTGCTCCAGTAGATTGTGTGAGCATGCTTGCACAAGACAAGTTGTAATGTCTGCAAAATAATCCCTGTAGCCAACTGAGTCCATTCAAAGTACGTCCAGATTATTATTCTTAGTGACTGACAGAAATAAATTTGGACTGTGATTGACCTTTTTTATGCTACATTTCTTTCTTTTCAGAGGTACCAGTAGGTCAACATTACCAATAAGTTGTTCCAACCACATTTTCCCCTCCTGATAGATCTGCTTCTTTCAGACATATATACCCCCCCCCCCCCCCCCCTCTTCCCCTGACTTTATGTAACAACTTTCTAAATATTAACTGAAGAATAATTTCTGACTCAAATGACTGTTCTTCAGAATTAAAATGTCATTTGAGCAACATTTCTGTAACCCCTGTGGACAAAGTGGAATTTTTTTTTTACTGAATATTAATCCTGCTTTCTTTAAAGTCAAATGTATCACTCACCCAGAGTGTTTGGCTGAATCTCAATATCCTCCCTGAGCCCTCACAGACTTAGCGGGAACGCACATGAAAGTCAGTATGTGTGTGAGGGTGGACATCGAGTTTGGGCCTTTATCTTGGAAAATGTAAAATAAAAAGGAAAAAAAGATGTTTCATCAGTGTTCTGTTGATCACTACATCTGACATACCCTCTGAACCCTACAGAACCCTCTGGCAGACACTACAGGCATTCAAAATAACTACGGTATATAGAAATAGTCAATATTTATGCTGATGGTCTCTTTTGCTCTCATAGCTTTTTAAAGCTGCATCAATATTAACTTCAGTCTGTTTCATTACCAACTAAAAATTTCTTCAAAGGCAAAAATCTGTTCTCAGGAACAGCTTCAAGTTTTAGAAGAGGTGTGTTCCTGCTGCTCACGTTCAAAGGTAAGATGTCAACACACTGAAACCAGACCCAAGTAATAGATCTAAAAAAGAGATGCAGCGGTAATAAATTAGACCAAAACAAAAAAAATCAGCAAACAGGATGGATTGTTAAAAAAAACAACAAGACTTTATTGCCATTTTCCACTATGGATTATACAAGGAAAGCTGGAGCAACAATGAACGCGTACTGACATCGGAATTAAATACAAAAACAATGTTATTAATATTTCTTACTTAACATTCAGCTACTGAGCAGATGACTGACAGGGTCATGACCATCATCATCCTCCTCATCGTGGTCTTCATCAGTAAAACAATGGCTTTATTAAACAGAGGGTTTTTATTCATGAAAACTTTATTTACATGAGGAAATAAAAACAATCACTGACTTCATGCCATGCTCTTTAAAAGCCTACAAACACATCAGAGTGGCTGCTGTTAAATAACTGAAGGGAGGTGTTAATGGAGGACATTACGTACAGTATTTACAGCCATATGTCAACCCACTAAACAATCAAACACACAACCTAAACACACCGGTGTACGCCTCTGCTTGGTCTCCACTGCCTGATGAAATAGGGGACAGAATCTCCGTGCCGACTGGCTGGACAGTAACGGCAGCTAACGCTCATTTGTGCCACTTCAGCAGTTATTAAAAACTGTTTAACTTTAAAGGTTTTCTGTATTTTTAACCTGGGGATATGTATTTAACATATTTTGGGGTCTAAACGAATCACAGCCCGACTCTACCAAATTCCTTTAACAAAAACAGAAATAACTGTGCAGAAGAAAGCAGCGGCTTAACAGCAACTCCAAAGTTCTTCCATTTTTTTCTTCTTCAACCACCTTTGTTAATGAAGTTTGTTCGTTTGAAAGGAAGCGATGTAGCAAACAGCTCTGACTATTTTGCTGCTGCAACAGAAGCAATCTACAAATATGAAGCCATAACGTCTGATCATTTAGACCCCAAAATAAGTACTAAAAGAACTCAGATTTTAAAATAACAATGCCACTTTAAATATAAGGACTAAAAGACCACTGCCTTTGAACAACCATGTACAGAAAGGCCACATAACTCTTTCAGAATGAAAAATAAAATAAAAAAGGATACACATGTTACCCTGACTGAACACGCCCGTTAAAGTCTACACAGCTGTGGTTTCTACAGTCAGCAGAAAGAAAACAGAGGGCTTCTCTCCACTGTGTAAATGCAGTTAAACTCACTTGTTTATTCAAGTAAATGCTGGAGCTTGAAGTCCAGTTTGCAGAGTTGTTTTTATAACCTTGCCACCAAATAACAGTCACTGATTTGTGTGTTTTTTTTTCACAGACTGGACTTCAGCTGCCATCACTGACATTTAAGAGTGGTACCAGCTTCAGCCACAAGGGGGCAGTCCAGCACTGCATTTACACAGCTTCCTCAGCTATTTACAGCAGTGTTTCTCCTTCCAAACACAGCAGCAGCAGAAGCAGCAGCAGCAGCGACGTGGTGCATTATGGTTTAACAGGAACAAACAACCTGTCAGTCGCTTCCCCCCTGCAGCCACACAAGACGCTCTTCATGACGTTTTAAAGTGGTTAACAACATTTAAATATGTACAAACATTTTGTGTGGTGATTCTAAAACAGAGAGGAGGAGGAGGGTAAATTCACTATGTCATTATACTACAGTGGAGTTTGGAGGCTGGGACACGGTGGAGTGATGAAACTGTACAGACTGAGAACGACAGTTGACACAGGTTAGGACTCACTCGGGGTTAATCTCTTCTGATGGTCAACACAAACAAACAAACATGATGTGTGTGTGAAGTTTGATTATAAGCTAAAATTGGGTCCAGCTGTGTGTGTGTGTGCTAAAAATCCCAGTCACAGCCTTAGATCAATCTGAATGTACCCAACTATACAATCAGATTAAGGTATGTTTTATTTCTAATAACGTACAGGCACAGTGGGTGGAGTCAGGTTCAAACTCGAGGGTGTATTTTGTTTGTTGCTACCTGGTTTATTGAAACAGAGGAGTGGGCTGGAAGTGCTTTCTATCTCCATCTACCAGCACATTAAAAATGAACACAGAGGGATTTTTGAAAAGGACGATGGATGTTCTACCAGCTGAACTCCACAGGCTTTTTTTTTTTTTTGCAGATGAGATGAGGTGGCGATAGTGGGGGCTCCTCACTGCCGGTTGCTCTTTATTCTCTCCAGACGCTTCTTCAGGTCGTCCAGGTTGGCCGCAGGCGAGGCGGAGCGGGTGTGTGTGTGCGTCGGGGAGTGGGAGTGTGTGTTGTGTTCCTGTTGGTACAGCTCTCGGGACTCTTTGAGCTGAGACAGCTTGCTGTTGAGCATGTCGGTGGAGGAGGCCACCGACGGCTTGGAGGAGAGCAGGGATGAGATGGGAGGTCGGTGCTGGGGCTCGTCCTCGCCTCCTACGATGCCCTGCTGCAGGTGGAGAGAGCGGGGACGGAGAATGGAAGGGTTAGCTTCTAGAATAATGTGGCTTATATGACTCAGGAGTGCTGCTGTTTAATTATCAGAGAAACTTCATATTTACATCCCAATGCAATTTTTTACTTTAGTGTGTGTGCACTCACCCTGGCGTTGTTTTCCAGGCCCTGTCTCTGTCTAAGGATTTTCAGTCTCTCGTAGTAAACCGCTGGTTTCAGCTCTTCATTGTTACTGCTCAGACTGGAGTCCACACCGTGCTGAGGGATCACTGCAGACACACACATACAAAGCATGGTTAATACACACTACCGCCCTTTCTTCTGAACACACGTACACAGTGAGAGATGTCAGTTGTACCTGCAGAGGTCTGGATGCGAGCCTTGCCCTCCCTCTCGGACTCGATCATGCGGAGGCCTCTCTCCACGTAGCTCTGGAAGAACTGCGACGTGTTTTTGAGGAAGGGCTCCAGGTCTGCATCCGAGTACTTCTGTTTGTATTCATACAACTCCGTCAAACCCTGAAAAAGAAGATCGGACACATTGATCACACATTCACGTCATCCAGGGTTGACCTTCTGTTCTTAATGGAAATATGATTTTATGACTTGATTGCAGATCGGATCTAACCTCTTTAGTGTTCTCCTTGGAGCCGATCTTCTTGAAGATTTCAGACAGGATGTCACTGACCTTTGACTTTGACATTCGATCATCCTGGAGACATAACATAAAAAGAGACAAATTCATCATCATTGCATCTATCATGGGTAAATCCTGCATTCTAAAACATAGCTTTACTTGATTGCTCCATCAGGCAGACTCAATGGACATAAAATAGCAATTTTATTTTACAGTACATTTCCTGGAGTTCATCAGGTAACTTGATGGCCCCGTATACAGAAGCAATGTCCTTGCGAGTTTTACCCATCCTGACCCCACGCTGTATGTCATCACCAAACCCTCACCCCCCGCTAAACGTCCTGTCTCTCTTTAGAGAGAAAGCCAAAACATATTTCTACAAATGTTAGCTTGATCTGTAATGTTACCTTGGTAACACAATTTAACAAATCTCATTGATCAAGTTGGCAGTACACCAACAACTCCTGAATTCTGCCATTTTTAAATCAAAGAGGTGTCAATGAAGTCTGGAGGCTTTGACATTACAGCTGTTTGTGGATTTGTGTCCTCTTTGACAAACGGTCTCGTCTCAGTGTGATTTCATTAGACACATTCGCTCAAAAGATAACTTTGTGTCTTCTACATCTCGGAGCTAGGACCAGGTTCAGACTTCCCCTTGAAGCTACATGTTCACTCATTCATCATGAAGAAACAGGATGTTAAAATGTGGACTGATGTGTTGGCGTTGCTCACCATGCGCAGACCGCCCTTCTCGTTGCCACGGTCACCCTTGTGCCCTGAGAGGTTTCCAGGGAGTTTAACCACCCGCCTCAGATGAGCCTCCAACTCGGACTCGTTACGATTCTCGATCATTGATAAGTGGTCCAGGATCTGTTTATGAACACATTTATACAATGAGAGATTACATTTCAAGGGGAAGCAAAGATATATGAAAGAGTTTAAAACCAAAACACCCAGTAGAATTTAAAAGCTGCATTTCTGTGTGATGCGTTTGTCAGTGTGTGTGTGTTACCTTGGGCCCGGTGAGCTTGCAGAGTGTGTGTAACAGGGTCTTCAGGGTTCTGTGGGGGACGTCGTTCTTGAGCTGCTTGAGTTTCTCTTTGGGGAAAACCTTCATGAAGTTGTGGACGTCTAGTAGAATTCGGTCCAGGTTGATGCTGTCGATGGTCTCTGGGAGGAAGCGGATAATCCTCCACAGACACTTAAAAAAAAACACACACACACAAACACATATGAGTTAGTCTACAGCTGAGTCAGAAGTGTTTCTCATGTGCTGCTGTCACACTCCTTACCTTCATAACCAGGTCAGAGAACATGGGGGGACCAGCGGTTGCGACTAAACTGTCCTGTAGCAAAACCAGCAGAGCGCTGCAGAGAGGGAGGAGAGACAGTGTGTTCATTAAAAGCTGAAGATATGTCTTATTCAGTGTTTACTAATAAAACAATAACACATGGAAAGCAAAACATCGAAACAATCGGAGGGATCATCAGGTTGTCTATTCCACATTTCTGAGGACAATTTATTTATTTATAGAGAGAATTTAAAACTTCAAAGATAAGCATCAGGTTTCACATGGACCTTTTTTCATTCTAACTTTATTTTTCCATTAATATGAGTCCAGAAATTATTGTGTACTGTTGCTCAGAGACATGTTTTTCTCTTTCTGCCCTTAATGTTGTCAGTTTGGTTGAAGCATTTGACAGTATAATGTTCTGAATGTATTAAACAAACCATCACAAGGTATTATCTACTTGTAAAAGTGGACTCTGAATTGCCTGGTGTCTGAAAGGTGCTACACAGTTAATCTTGCCTTGCCTTCAAAGTGCTTCACACGGGCACAAAAAGCATTTCAGAAAATAATATGATTTTATTTGTGCATTTAAGAACGGCCTTCACAGACGACCTCAACCCTTCTGTTGAGATTTCTATCATTGATCTTTTATTTTTACAATATTTTTAAGCATCCTGCAGAAATACACAATTTCTGCAGGATGCATATACTGATCAAATAAATGTGTGCACTAACATTAGCCTGCTAACAACAATGCAGGCCACAGGCAATTTGAAGTTTGAGCCGAGTACAATTTTGTCTGCCGCTTGCCCTATTGGTGCTTAATTTTGCAGCAGTCCATATGATCACTCCTTTGTGTGAACGCAAAGGGAGAGGGGTTGGAGGTGTGTGGCTGGAGAAGAGCGGAGGCTTCAGAATAAAGGATGCGTCGCCTAACAGCATTTTGTTTTGGTTTCATACTGGTGCTTGAGGGCGACATCTACTGGATCAAAAAAGTAGTACACTCTTTCTTTAAACAAATACACAAATGACTGGAATAATTCAACCGTCCAGAGCTAATGGAAAGTGAAATTTCTCGCTACCAACCTGATCATGTTGGTCTGGTCAGACTTCTCCAGGACTCTGATGACCAGCAGGTTGACAGACCTGATGAGCTGCTGTCCGTCTTCTATGTCCTCCACTCTGCCGTCCAACATCAGAGTGATCAGGCCGTGCATGAGGTCCTTCAGCACGCCCATAGACGCCTCTCTGGCCAGAGACTCCATGGAGAACAGCTGAGATAAACAGAACAAAAAGAAGCCAATGTGAGTGTCTCCTCACTCTTAGGATCTTAATAAACCACACAGACACACACATCAGTGACTCACAGAGAGCATGTTTCCAATGATGCAGCTGTACAGTCGGATGATGTCCTTCTTGGGCAGCCGGTCGTCGGCCATGTGTGTGCTGTAGATGAGCCTCAGCTGCATGAAGGTGGCGATGAGGAACTGATCGATGTGACCCGACATGACTTCTGCTTTGTCCTCCTGCAGCAACACCTCGTCGATCTGCAGGGACAGAGAATACACACACTGCTGATCTCACCTTGAAGCCGCTACAATGCACAGAAAGTTATATATATAGGGAGCTTTATATTCTGTTTCAGCTCAACATTAGGCTGTCAGGCCCACAATAAGCAGAAAGGGCACACACTGCTTCACTACGGTCCTTCAAAGGATTTACAGTTCTGTTGGTAAAGACCTGACTGAACAACCAGTTCACTGGATTCAGGAGTGAAACAAAGACATACGCAATCAACAAAAAGTCTATAAAGCAGCAGGAACATTGGCTTCAGTGTGTGCTACCATTGAGTCTCACCTGGTGGCAATACTGACAAATCTCCTCCATCTTTCTTTTTCTTTGCAACAGACTACTACAATGCACCATAAGCTCTTTCTTGACTGACTGATCCTTTCACTCTACGTGATCATTTGATAGTAATTGAGATCCTACCACGCTCTCTGTATCATTTACAGAATGTTTGTATGTCATTGTCTCAAATGTACCCTGATGATGGTTTAAGTAAAGTTAATGATTGATTTTCACCAAAGTTTTATTAGCTGTTTGTTCGTCTCTCTGTTTCGCCCTCTATTCCCTCTCCAAGCCAAACACAGTCTCAGCAGATGACTGTTCATCATGAGTCTGGTTGTGCTTGAAGTTTCTGCCTCTTAAAAAGAAAGTTTTTCTTGCCATTGTAACTTTGTTAAGTGTTGCGAAGAGGCTGTGCACATGGTGGATTCATGTAGGGTCTTTGTAAATCAATCAATCTTTATTTGTATAGCGCCAATTACTCTACAAAAGACCTTACTCATTGCTATGTTACAAACACCCAACATTAAGAGAGAAGGAGAGATATGTGCCAGTTACACCAATAGTCTAACTCTATAGCAGCATTAAAAAGAACAGTCTTGACCTTTTCTTAAAGTGTGAGATAACGTTTGTTATGAATTGGCCCCAGACAAATAAAGATGGATTGAGCATACATTTTTGGAAACTATGAATATTAATTGTGATATCATGTGTTGTCGCAGATTTGACGTGTGTTGTAGTGTGTTTGTGTGTGGTAAGTCAGGTAAACACACGTAGCTGCTTCCTGGGCATAGGCGGTAATCACAGCCACAGGCAACTAGAAAAGGACATCACAGGTGAATGGCGACGAGGAATCAGGGTAAGCCACACAGTTCAACCGTGTGTGTATGTGTGAACCTGTCATGTCTAGTTTTATGTGTTTCATATACAAGCTCGTTTTTTTACCTTATGTAGTAGTCTATACATCTGGCATTCTGTATGTGTTTATTGAAGATGACTGATTTTTAATCAAGAATTAAACGATGGACATCGAGTTGGAAATGACGTCAGGCTCCCTCCAGTGGCCTTTTTTCTGTTTGTGCTTTTCACTAAATGTAAGACAGGATGTAGTGACATTCTAACAGTAATTTTTCTGAATATGAGTAAAAATAGGCTGTGTTGCCGTCACAGTGACAACAGTTTGGTGTAGTCAGACTGCAATATAATTTAGGATTTTGGCATAACCAGAGTTTGTATACAGTATGTGTGCCATACCTGTGCCAGCGCCTGTATGCTGGTGTTTATGTCACCACTCGCCACCTGAGAGATGACGAAGTTGATCGTGGAGGCCGTGCTGTTGTGGAGGTCGTCAAAGTGTGGAGAGACGGAACGCATCCTGTGAACACAAAAACACATTAACGTCTGTGTTTTCTTGTCTGCGTTAAATAAACAGCACGATATCTAAACGTCGAGTGTGTTGATTGTGTTGATTGTGTTTGTGTTTACTTGGGTTCGGGGATCATGATGGGCTCCAGCAGCTCATCCAGCTTGTGCTGGACGAGGTCGGGCAGCTCACACACCCTGCTCTGGTCCATCTCGATCATGTCCAGGTCCAACTGGAACTCCCTGGGGATGGACGGGTGGGAGGACTCGCTGTGTTGGGCGTTCTGGCGGGCTTGGCTGTACAGACGGAGACGGACAGGACAGAATATTTAATCCAGTGTATTAACGATCAGTGCCTTTTAACTCCAGTCCTGAGCGACCCAATATTTGACTTTAGTCTGGAGACGCATCCACAGACTGTCAGAGATTCTTAGTCTGATGGGAATCTTATCAGTGTGAGAAGATCAAGGAGGATAAAAGGTTAGGTTTTCAAACTTGTATTAACAATCACTTTGATTATGAACTTAAGCAGGAGTTATACAATTTTAGCTTTAAAACACCCCTAATCCATCCTGATTGAATAAACCTACACAAAAGGGTTGGAGGTGAGGATTCGGGGTGAGAGAATGGACTTGGTGGTTTTATCCTCCAGTGATAATGAACATCAGTTTGGTAATTAAATGATTAAAGAGTGTGAAGATTCTGTTCTGGTCTTTTACAGTTGGACTTTCAGGACTGGAGCTGATCAGCACTGATCTAGAAAAAACATTTGTATCCTTCAGAAAGGAGGGATAAAACACTGAACAGCAACCTTGTCTAGGAGGTCTATCTCGTACAGGCTGAACAAAAACTAGATTCCTATAACAGGAGTCTGAACCTGTACCGTTTCCCACCTGCAGATCAAAGCATCACATCTCTGAGAAGCTCCCGATGAAGTGACTAACTAGAGGCAGAAGTTTCTAAAGTGGAGAACATATTGTCTCAGCTGCTGAAGTTTCTCAAATGTGTGTTTGTGGTCGGGAAGGGGAATGATCATCTATTGAAAATATTTGAAAGCCCTAGCTCAGCTACCCTAAAACCAAACAACAAACAAACTGCCAATTTCCATGTACTCTGTGCGCACCATAGTCCGTCAGCGCAGCACATTACAGCAACGTCCGCTGCCACTCTAGTCAATAATCCTGTTTCCACAGCCAGAGCTGAGATCTGTCTCTGGCGCGTGCCAGCAGCGCCACTACGCTCTGCTCCGTGTCAAATAAACTGTAAATTTTCGACGGAGCACGCTTCAAGCACACGTCAAGTTGGACAGAAAAGACCGAGCAGGACAGGAAGTCAGGCAAGGAAACTCACAGAGTGTCCGGTCAATTTAAAAATAAAACAATATAAAAAAAAAAAAAAAAAAAAAAAAAAAAAAAAAAAAAAAAAAGGGACTCACAATCGTAATTTCCATCACTTTATCAACATTCCGTCCAAACAGGCACCGAACGAACAACAACGCAAACTCAGAAAGACAAAGAAACATGTTGTTTCCACGTTTTTCTCAAGTACTCTTGTGATGTGTGTACAGCTGCGCTCACGTTACAGAAACGGATCCAGTGCGCCTAACGGAATGCAGCGCGCACAGACTGTGAATATTGGCAGTATGTTGGGCTACATAAAGGGGGGAGGTCAAACTAAAATTAAAGACAACATTTATTTCCCTTTGGTTCTCTGTACAGTATATGATTGTCAGTGGAACGTTCTTTGACATAAAAACATGTTTGTTCTTCTGTGTGTTTGTTTTTTAACCACGGTGTTACATTGCGTTGGTCTATGGTGGACAGATCTCTTTGCTAACTATCATATTCTAAAAACAACTTTCCTGGTTTTTGAGATTCGGAACTGGAGAAAGATGCAGAGACTTCTGCAGCCGTCAAAGAGTTCTTTGTGAAACTCCTTTGAAAAAAATAAATAAACAAAAAAAAAAAAGGTAGGTAAGTAGTTAGGTAGGTAAAACTAGAATATGAAAACAAGTCAAAAGCATCTATACACCGACATGGCTCTCTCTCCTCACGTCCTTGTGTGTCTTCTTCAAATAACGGTCAAATAGTTCCCAGTGCGCAAAGTGCTTATCCTAATATTTACGGGGTGAAGTAAAACTTGCAAAGTAAAGGCTATTCAATGCCACTCCACAATCTAATTATAAAGTTATTAAGGCATTATTATGTATTTAAACAGAAATCCATGTCAAAACATGGTGTGTTCTCTAAACCCTGCTGTGGCCATGGCCACACACAAAGACCTTATTCCACCTGTCAGAAAGCTGATGTTTCAATACTCAGTGTCCCTCAATATTTGCAGGCATCATCACATATCCAGTAGCAGTTAACACAAACACACACAAGACAAAAGGCGTGATGGGGGAGAAGAAACAAAACTATATTTAAAGTGGTTGCAGGACGTTCTGAGCGTGAGTCTGGTGCTTTCTCAAGAATGTGAAAATGCACGGTGACTTCAACTCAAACGTCTCATTCGTTTTCTGAATGGTTTGTTGTAGTAGGTTGCATTCAGAGGAGTCCTGACGATGACAACACGTAGAAGAAAAAAAGAGGGATGAGGAGGACGAGGAGGAGGAGGAGGTACTTACATCCTATATGTGCGATACATTATTCTGCTCCAGAGAGGAAGGCAGGCAAAGCAGAGAAAGAAGGAAATCACACAGGAAGAAAGATGAAGGCTTAAGAGACAGACAGGCAGATGACGATGCGTACACACACACACAGGTTGGTTTCACAGACACAAAGGAGAAGGTTAAGTGGCCCAATGTGCCTTTAAAGTAAGTGTCTGTGAGAGCAACCCCAACATGCAGTGACTCAGAAAACAAGGACAAGAAGAGTAGGACGGATTGGTTTCAGGCAGAACATAAACATTCAAAGACTGATGGCATGAATCAAACTGCAGTCGGGAGTTCTATTAATGATCTGACAGATCAGAGAGATGGATGGGTCAAAGAACAGAGAACATGCATGAAGAAGAACAGTTGGTAAAGTCAGGTATCAAGAGATTCCACATCAGTTTAAAAGACGGGCAGTGTTCTTGTTTCTTTTTTTTCCAACAAAGAGGGGAGCAGGTTTGTCTTGAGATTTGTGTGTCATGAAATACGGGAAGGGCATATGCAAAGTGATGATGTGCAGCGATTCATTTGTGGATCAGAGTTTTGTCTCATCATAAACAACCTGATGAAGCACCATTGATAAAAAAAAAGAATAAGATTAAGAGGCACGGATAATGAGATGGATACCGATCATTTTTATGTCTGAATATGCTCGTTATTATCAGGAATTTTAAAAAGGAAGTCCGTTTAAATGTTCTGCACTTCATTGACGCAGAATGCCCCGTCTGAAGCCCTGCAGCTGCAGTCATCTTCCTCTGCCCCTCCCTCTGCATTCATTCCCTGAGACTGTGGCTTCATTTCAGTCAAACTTCCGCAACGTAAAAATGGAAAGTAAGAAACTGTCATTTCAGCAATATGTATTAATATCCATTTAAAAAAAAACCCCAGTTGAAGTTTGTTTTGTTCAGTCCACATTACGGAAGTCATTCGTGAGCTTTTCTCTCTACTCGCAGATAGCGGGCTCTCGCTGCCTCGGATTGGGGGAGGATTCATGAATAGCTCGGCAGTGAAAGCTTTGTGTCAGGCAGGAGGATTTCTTTAAAATCCCTTCAAACTATTAGCGATGCACCGGTCCATTTTTTTCCAGTTCCGATCCAATTTAGATTCATGTGTCGATACTGAAGCAGCAACAACTGTCAGGTTTTCAAATTAAATATTGTAGACTGTAAGAAATGTACTAAGCCCTGCACAGTCTAGGCCTGTGAAGGCTGTTTTGTCATGAGCCGGGGATCCGGCCTGAAGATTTCTGCCTTTTAATAAGGCAGTTTTTTTCTTACCACTGTAACTTTTGCTGCTTTGCTAAAGTGCTCATGGTGGATTAAGCCAGGTCTTTGTAATATAGCAAAAAGTAAGGTCTTTTACCTGCTTTTTGTAAAGTGTCTCGAGATAACACTTGTTTTGAGTAGACACTATACAATAAAGATTGATTGATACTTCAGATCACATAGAAGGAGCTGTTCCATCTCATCTAAACGTGTTGATGATTTGTGGACACTTCCTGCAGTTCAGTCTGAACGTCTTCAAAAGAGGGATTGTACAAGCTGATAATTTTTTAGTGACCAACAATCTGTCTTAATCAGTTACGTGGATCGGTGCCGTTAGTTGGATATCCAATCTGTAAATTACGTCAATATCGTAATATCTGAATTTCCTCCACTAAAAAAAAAAATGCTGTCTTAGTTAAGTTTACACTTGATCCATATAGCTCAGGGAAACGAGTAGTTACTGGACGTAACTCCAGTTCAGAGTACATGCGTAGCCATTACAGAGGCAGTGTTGTCACATACAGCCCAAAAGCTGTCTGAAAAAACACCCAAAACATAACATGAAATAGTTTTGTAATGTAATTTTAACTTTCATACAATACATCATAAAGCACAGCTGAACAGCACATTAAATAACTCTAAACAACAAACGACAGCAGCATCTAGCCATCACAGCGTACCAATATCAGCTGCATTACGTCCCCGCCTGGACTCAACGTTACCAAACGTACAAGTAAGAGTCATCAAAAGTCTTTATCAAGATATGCTGCTCATCTCTACTCCATGAAAAGAAAAAAGGCAGCAAGTCTGACAGAGCGGAACAAAACGACTACAAACAAATATTGCTTTTCATGTCAGTGCAGCGACAACATAAGGCACTCAAGTCACTCGCCTTCAGTGCGCTCAAGGCAGGCGCAGAGATGTTGCAAAAAGTTTATGTGAGATTGTTTGTTAACGTAGCCTTTGTGGCAGCTAATAGATTCACACGTACATGTGACCTTATTTCTAAATGACGGAGAGTCACTTGCTCCTTTTTCCCCCATTCAGAACGAGCTGCGCTCACATCCGTGTTCCCAACACGTAGGTGACACGCGGGCGGGCCGCCCAAAGTAGCCTATGTTTCTGACCTCATTTGTTTTCTTATTAGTAAATATGTTTTTGCAGCTACTTGCTGCCAATGTGATTCAGCTCGCTCTTGGTTTTGCTGTGTCTTCATAACAAGCACCCTACACAAGGCTCACCTGTTGTGATAATGGAGACGCAAGAGAAAGTTTTGAAAAAATGAGTTTTGTTGGTTTGTAAGGAGTTACAGTCTATGGTCCCAACCTCTAATAACAAGAACCTAGTAAAAGAAAATATTAAGACCAGGTCCTCGCTGCATGACCATGTGTCTCAGAAAGTAATCACATCCTGGGTTATGTTTAACTCCCATATAGTTTGCAATTCTTGCATAAATAAAACTAAGTAATGTCATACTAAGTTATATATCAGCTATACATGGGTTACTTGTTTAAAGCTACAGCTTTATAAGTTGTGCAGGGATAGAATAGTGCAGTAACATTACAACTCTCCAGTCCACACGTTTATCAAAGTGTTCACATGAATACATTCATCATTGTGTGAACATGTTTCTGATGAACACTGAAAGAGATTTGAAAAAAGGACACAAAAAAAAGGACAAAAAGATTAGATCATACGTAGACAGTTGTGCAGAAAGGCAGAAACAGGTGAATTCAAATTAAGTCAGAAAATAAATGTTTCAAAGGGGGTTCAAAGTTTCTGGGGGAGACCCCAAGACGCAGTTTTCGCGAGAGAATCGTGATGTCTATTCTCCGGGAGAAAAATCCTGATTCACATTATAGCTAGACTCGTGCAGCGCTAATAGAGACTCATTACCTACTCTCACCTGAATGCTGTGCTTAGACGTGATATTATTTAAATACAGTTTATCTAAACATATTTGGAATATTCTGTAAGTTATTATACAATCAAACTAGCCAAAACGAGACAGCAGCACAATCCAAGCCAGAAACAGCCTAATATGACCACACTGTGAGGAGGAAAGAGGTGGACGCTAGGAGGAGATACTGTGGGCAGCGATGGCACATGAAAGCCCGGTGTTTCAACACGTTGTAGCTTTTGTCTCAGTCAATTTTCATTCATTAAAGATGTAAAGCCATCATAGTTTCATTGAATTCTGACTAAGCATCCAGACAGTTTAGATTAAAAGGACAGTAAGAGGAGGTAGAAATATGTTTCAATAGTAAATCAATGTGACGCTTTGAAGGCACAAACATCTGCATAGCCAGAATTAACGTGACTCTAATAATATAATTTTCATCTGTCATTTGATTACGTCTGTTCTCGTCATCCTTTATGATAATTGCTGCAAGAAAGCAAAAAAATAAAAACATATCCGGGATAAGCCACACCCACTTCTATCCGAATACAGCGTTTATTTTGGTTGAACAAATACGGATAATAACGTCTCTGCACAACCCTACAAAAATAATATACTTAATATATCAGCAAGGGCATTAAATATTTGAATAATCTTTGGGGTGATTTAATATTATCAGCCTCCTTCTTGGTTTTTTGTTCAGCCGAGGTAAAATTCCCCGTAGCCCTGAGTCAAAGAGGACCTACTTGAGTTTGTTCGGGTCTTCCTGTGCAGGTTTGCGGAGAAAGGTGGCGTTGGGGTTTGTAGGGTGCTCTCTCTGAGATCTTTCTGGCGCGCTCGGCTTGGCGGGAGCTGCAGCAGTCTTCTTCGCTGAGCGCTTGATTCTCTCCTCCAGCATGCTCATGTCTTTCTCTGACAACTGGAGGGGTGAGAGAAAAGGGTCACGTTAAGGTGGAAGGGGTTAGGCTTATGTTTTTAAACTCCTTATCAAGTCTGACAAAGGCGTTAGCGCTTTCATACATTTCCTATGAGTTTGTAGACTTGTTCCCCACAGACGTTGTAGACGGCCACCACGGTGTTCAGCGCAGCGTTGCGGACAGACGTGTCTCTGTCACCAATGTGAACAGCGATCTCCTTCAGAGACTTTGCAGGCGTGGGTTGGCATACATTCATCCCATAGCCCTCTATTAAACATCCCAACTCCTCCAGACATTCTGGGACACAACGGAAACAATGTGGTTAGAAAGAGGCTTCCAATCAAACAGAGCAGGTTGGGCTGATTTAGAGCTTGTGTACTTCTTTACAATTTTTAAAAAAACTGTAGTTTTTCTCAACTCATGCAAAACTAATGATTTTATCATTTGGCATGATATTCTTTGTTTCTATGAAAGTTGCTCTGTGAAAGGCTATCATAAAGCTAGACAAAACGAAGAAAAAAGCTGGGATTAGCATTTCATGCTGCAAACAGTTTAATTGTACTCTAAGACTTTTTCACATTTCATTTATTGTGTAACTTCCTGGTCACAAGTAGTGCATACAACAACCAACACTGATGATGATAAACAACGGAGAAATTACTTAGAAAGGAGGCAGATTGTAGAAAGGGGCTCTCAATGGAGACTGTAAAGTACTCGTCCCTTTGACAAAGAGCCTTCTGTGTTCAGGTGATCAATATGTGGAATGTCTTACCTGCAGAGCTCAGATTAGACACTGACTGAGTTTTATGTATTTCATGTTTATGGCTCATTTAGGGATGGGCTTTGCAAATGAGCTCAGGCTATAAGTGCTGTACTGTGTGGCATCGGTTAACTTGCTTCATACTTGTCCTTACACAAATAAACATTAAATAAACGTATAGTCTATTATACAATGATGGATGTAAAGATGTTGCTGTTATAGAAACCACAGTTTTTCTCCTACACCATGACCTGCCAGTCCTTTTATCTCTATAAAAATAACATTTCATGGGCACAAGGTCTTGACCAGTTTGCAATCTGTGTGCAAAAACCTACCTGCTCTCTGTTTGGAGTTCTTGGATTTGGTTCCATCCATCAGTAAAGGGAAGACCTTGGATGCAGGGTAAACCTTACACAGCATTCCCAGTATGGCTCGCACATCCTTACGAACCCCATCCTTGGACTCTCCGACCTAAAGAAGAAGAAGAAGAGGAGAGGAAACTGAGAAGGAAGCTTCAGAGAGATTTGTTGTGGTCTCTTTGAGTTTCATGTGTTCTCACCTTAAGTATGAGGTAGGGGATGAAGGAGTTGGCCTCGTACTCAGTCAGGTGGTAGTCCTCTCTGTTCAGCATGGCAAACAGCAGCTTCAGATACTCCAACACCTTCATCAGGACTGTGGTGTTGGTGTCAAAGAAGCGCAGGGTGAACCACTTCAGGATCAGGTCCAGGCAGCTTATGGTGGCCTCGCTCTCATTCTCCATCCTCTGACAAATACAAACACACACACAGTGGTTAAATGACTACATCAAGCCGACCACTTTTATGCTCCCCCAAAACTTGTAGTAAAGGGACTAGACGCTACCTCGATCATGACTCCGATGGCCTTGACGTGTCTCTGGAAGTCGAAGTGGAAGAGCTCGTCCTGCAGCCACTTAGCAAAGCAGGTGGACATCTGAGTCTTCAGCTGCTCCACATATTCATCTCGAGGAGTCATGAAGTTCCATTTCAAGACCTACGGATGAAGAATGTTTTACTTAATACATTTACATTTTTTACTCAAACTTTTGTCGTTCAAAAGTGTGTTCCTTTAAGTCCTGGAGCTTATTCTAATACGAGTTGTTTTCAGACACCAATAAATAATTCTCACAGCAGCACAAGCTGAAACTTCTAAATAATAACTCAAAGCCAGGAGCTCTTGGGGTGCTGGTGGCCGAGTGGTTAGTTTGCATGCCCTCATGTACAGAGGCTGTAGTCTTGGAAGCAGACTGCCCGTGTTCGAATCAGACATGTGGCTCATTACCTTACGGTCGTTCCCCTACTCTCTTTGGCCCCAATTTCAAACTCTATCCACTGTCCTGTCCATGAAAGGCCCAAAAATATATCAGGAACTCCTTCCCAAAATGTTCCTACTGTACAGCTTCTAACATGACCTACAAAAGGTGGAGTTTAAATTCCCCCACAAAGAAAACAGAAGACTGTTTAAATGATCTTATTTAACAGTGGCCTCTTGACCTTTGGTCGTTTTAATCTCAGAAGGGTTGGAGTCTGACTGCTCTGCACAAAGGTTTAACGTTTAACCTTTTGTTAAATCAGTGACATCCAGCTTATTATTCTCCTTTCTAACATGTGGTGCTTTAGGGGGCTGTTAGCAAGAAACATTTGATGACTTTCATCACCTGTTGTGTTCATCGATTTGACCATGTTGTTTCTGTACAGGTATGTGCATCTTTCTTTTATGGTCTAAGTTTTAAACGAGCTATAACTAATTATTCTCTGTGACAACGATGGTGAAGCTGATCATAGCATCTAATAGATAAAAACACTGTCTCAAAGATTTTATTAGTAGTATATATTACTCAGCTTTAACAGTGTGTTAAGATCTCTGCTTATATAACCTCGTCATATAAAGTAAACAAACACATTCAGCTCATCAGGTACCTTCAGCTGCTTCTCCTCCTTGATCCTCTGCTCCTTAGCATTGGGGATAAGGACGAAGATTGGCCCGGACCTATCTTCATCATCCTTCAGGCCTTTGGCTGCAGGCTTCTTGCCAGCTGCACCCTGAGAGGGGCGGCAACAAAACAGTGTGAGGGCGAGGAAGCAACAGGCTCTGCCTGTGGATGTGGACTCATGAAGGTGTGTATATAGAGAGTGAAGGATATGTGTGTGTTTATGTGAAAGGCAGTAAGACTAGAAACGGAAGATAAATGGCTGTTATGCTGAGAAGACCTCAGTGCAGGTTAACAAACACACACACGGTCCTTATGTGATATTAATTCAAACCATAAAAGAAAACGGCAAACACACACACCTGACCAAATTCAAGTGACATGAGACCCTTCATGCAAATAGAGTCGTCATGGTTACATGTTAAAAGCAAGAAACAAGTCTCCGTGAACTTTTCACCTCACAAGCCCTGTGCATTTGGTGTTACAGTTGTATATTCAGTATTAGTGACCAGAGAGAGACGAGGTTAGACTGAGCTGAGACCCGAACACGCAGAGCGTCCACAGAGAAACTCTGTCCACGTCTGCAGCTCACTGAGTTCACAGCACGGACATGAAGAGTTAAGAAGTTGTGGACCGAGTTTCATCCCAAGGTACCCTGCCTCACATCTACCTGTTGACTGCCAGCTGCAGCCTTGCCTTTGCCCAGTGGCTTTTTACTAGCATTACTGTCCTTGTCCTTGGAGGGAGGGGGAGGGGCGGATTCCTCAGGAGGGGAGGAGGGCTGGGTGAGTAGAAAAACCACATTACGTTTATACTTCAAGGTAATGAAATGACTGATACAAACTAAATGTGCATAGACAGAAAAGGAAAAAATCTAATGCTGGATATAAACAACAACCAACAGAACTGACAACTGAGGTACTAAAGGGTCGACATGCGAGTATGTACAGAGCTGAAGGAGAATCACAATAATTTTCAACCCAGGCCCTACTTTGACATGTTTTGGGGTTTAAAGGGCTAATATGTAGTTCAAGTTTTGTGTATTCTGCTGTCTGTGAAACTGCCTGCATCATAATCTTTCAAAAGGACTTCTTCTGAGTCTGACGCTCATTATGTTTTCAGTCTCTAAGAAAAAGAATCTGAGCATCTGTGTGGTAAAAAATAAAAAAGGGGCAGTCAGTAATTATCAAAAGTTGTGTGTTTGTGTTTTTGCACAGTTGAGACCGAACACTGGAGCTGATTCAGACAGACATACCTTCTTCGCAGCCGCTCCTCCTCGGACCTTCTTCACCTCAGGTTTACTGTCACAATCATCAGCAGCTGGCTGAGACCTGGTGGCTGCAGGACACACACATGAGTCAACATTTCTGTGTGTGTAAATATGTTTATATGTTGCATTTATTTCAAGGACTTCTCAATGTGACCCTTGTTAACACAATAACAGTGCAGCCCAAACTCAGGCAACACAAACACAGAGGCATAATGGAGTATTGTCACAAGGGTACAATTGCACTGAGGGAGTTTGTTTTGGTCTGAGAGACAAAAGTGCAACATCAACCGGATCAAGATTCCTATATTATACATTTAATACATTAGTTATTTTTTGCTGATTTTGAACTGGATCAGAGTTCCATCAGCTGTTAGAACCCTAACCTACTTTACATAATGCATTACATTTCTAGTAGAACAGACGCTGGGAAACTGATACTGCGGTTGTAAAGAGTCTTGATATCTTTTTTCTGTGTTCTCAAACATACCTGAGGGTGCTCTCGGCTCTGCAGAGCCTTTTCCTCCAGCTTTGGCAGGAGCTGCAGGTTTAGCCGGCATCACAGCCCGAGCTTTTTCCAACATGCCTGCCACCTGATCCTTAGAGGACGTCTGCAGAGATGTGAGGACAGAGACATTTAATACTTGGGACGAGGCAGACGATGATTTAGATGCTTGTAAACAACAGCACAATAAATGAGATAAATACTTTGAGTTTCCCAGTAGCTTTGAGCATCTTGTCGTAGCCAATGTGCATCATGAAGGTGGGCAGGGCATCCTGAGCTTTCTTCCTCACGTCTCCGTTTCGGTCCTCCAGGCAGATGTAGAGCTGAGGGACACACAGCATGAGATCTGCGGGGACGCTCCTCAGGGTGGGAAGTTTCTCTGCTAACCAGCCGAGCACCTTGGGGAGAAAAAGACGTTTTAATGACTGATAATCCCACGGATTTCACTACAGGACTATTCTCCTGATACAATCATCATGTACAGTATGTGTGTGTGTGTGTGTGTGTGTACCTCCTGCCGTAGGAAGGGATTCTCTCTCTTCAGCTCCTCTGAAAAGTCTTCTCCTTCCAGCCAATCCTTCATCCCGGTCTGCTCCACCCAGGCTTGTAGAGTTGCCATGGCAGCTGCTCGTACATTAACCTACAGAGGAGGAAGATGATATGCATCAGCAACACATAGTTCAACACATTTCCATCTTCTCATGGCATTGCTGCTATTTAATGGGGAAACAAATGTGTGTTATTGCAGGTGTTTCTGATATCAGCGTATTGGCCCAGTACCTTGCTGTCTCCTAGCACAGTGATCACAGGGATTCCCAGTGCCTTAACATGCTGCTTGAGTCCAGGTCCCATTGCTGTTGCCAGCTGCTGTAGGATAGTCAGGGTCTGCTGGACCTGAACACCAAAAACAGATGATTTACACATTTACCTTTTACTGTGAAAATAATCTTAAATCCATGTCAAACAAAGCTACCAGCCTTTAGATCAAGTGCTGGCACATCATTTAAAATCTACAGACATCCTGCAGGACAGGCCAGTTCTTTGACTCACCAGGATTTTGTTGGAGTCACCGAGTCGACCTTTCAGGGCCAAAGGCAGATCCCCGATGTTGGCTGTGATGAACTTGGCCTCGGAGATGATGGCCGCAGTCTCATCAAGACCCTCCTTCCTGATCTTCCAGTTCTTATCCTCAATCTTTGACACCAGATCAGGCGTTATCTTGTCACTAAAAGGAGGAGAGGAAAGGAAGACAGACTCTTAGTACCTGACTCTATGACAGTATCACAATCAGTATATTTGAACTGCTCCAATAAACGGCTTCAGGAAGCGGCTGAAAAAAAAACAAACAAACAGGCTGTTTTGTATAAATGTAGGTTGGCTGAGAGCCTGTGTCCTTCACTCTGTTACCTGATATCTGTTCTGGGCAGCAGATCCATGATGTCTTGTCCTCCTCCTCCTCCTCCATCTTCTTCCTGCTCCTCTCCATCATCACCAGCATCCATCGCAGCTGCCTTCTTGGCGAGTCTGGTTGGAGCCGGTGGAGACTGTCCCTGCATCTTTGAGGAAAAAACAAACAGACTTCTAATTTTTTTGGTTTCATGTCACTCTCTGACAGTAACATGTCAGGATGTTCAGCTGGAGAGAAGCTCTTTAGTTTTTTATTCCATAGCATCAAATACTTTGAATGTGAAGGAAACATCTTTGATTCTCTGACTCTGTCTCTACCTTCTCAAACTCGGCGTCAATCTGAGCGAGGAGAGCGGGCTTCTCATCTTCAAAGAACATGCGCAGAGGAGCTCCCATGTACAGGTACATGACTCCCAGCAGGGTGATGGCAGACGACCGAATAACGGGGTTAGTCGCTCCCAGAGCCGTCTTCACGTTGTTGATGAAAGCCTTCACATTGATGCTGGACAGAAAGAGAAAGAGAGTGCAAGACAGATCGAGGTTTAATGTTTACAGATAGCATGGTGTGTTGTGCTGTAATATCTTTGCCAAGACATTGATAAAACATGTATAATTATCAGGAAAGATAATCAACCCTAAATGAAGATAATTTATTATAAGAGTTA
This sequence comes from Labrus mixtus, assembly GCF_963584025.1. Lineage (NCBI taxonomy): Eukaryota > Metazoa > Chordata > Actinopteri > Labriformes > Labridae > Labrus > Labrus mixtus. Next base: position 21,949,897 of record NC_083615.1, read on the forward strand.
CACTGACCTGAGTATTTCAATGACTAAATATAAAAATGCCTGCTAACTTACCCAGCAAATCCAAACTCCTTCATGGCATTAGCCAGCCAGTTCAGACTTTCGGCCTGATTTTTGGGGTTCTTCTGTGCAAATACCATTGACACAAGCTGGCAAATAAAAACAAACCATGTAAATACAGCTTATCTATTATCTTCAGTTATCTATTAGACAGTTCATTTTCTTTGCAGAAATGCTTTCCTGTCCAAAACACAAACAAAAAAAAAGGGGCATCAAACCTGTTCTGCAGTCCAAGGCAGAGAGCAGGCCTCTCCAATAGCAGTCAGTCCCTCTTTGGCATTTCCACCACATTTGACGTCTCCAACCTTATCCACCAAACCCTCCAACACAACAGACGCTGAGGTCTTTGAAAACTGTCCCCGCTGAGCTATAAGAGCCACGACATGCAGCTTCATCTGCATCACCTGAGAGAGAGGAGACAAGGGACTTAGAATAGGAACATCTCAGTCTCTTAATGATTCCCTGGGCTTCACCAGGGCTACTAAGCCGGAAAAACATTCAGCATGAGATACTGGAAAAGTCAAACCCCGCAGAATTGGCATAATATCCAGATCAGCTCTGTAGGCAGCACATTTACCTGGAAGTTTGTCTCTTTCCAGCCGGGTTTCTTGGCTAACATCCGGACTAAAGCTTGGCAGGGCATCACAGCCTTATCCATAGTCTCAACAGCCTGAAACACAAGAACTACTATGTGACATTCCTGCATATTACAGATAGGAACAGGTCAGCGGGGTAAAGCTTAAATTATTTCACACAAAACAATTACTAGTTATTGCAATAAAAAAGTGACAAAAAAGTTCAATGAATAGATACCAAAACAAGCCACAGATCATTTCTATTTTCTTTGCATTTTGTTCTGTTACATTTGGAAATATTTAAAGATGGAAGTCTTCTGAGGCCCTCAGTCAGTACTTTTCAAAGTGTGGGGAGCACCCCCCTTTTTGTGCATGACAGAAAGTTTGAGAACCATCACCCTAAGCAGACATGGGCAGAAAACAATCAACTAAAATACGTTTCTGCTGCGCAACAGATTTAAAAAAAAATGTTCTGCCCATGACAAAACGTTTAACTCACAAAAGATCATTATTCAATTATTATGACATCCAATCTGAGACACTGGACATGAACATGTTTGGCATTTCAGTCTAAAAAGAAAATGTAAAAATCATTTTCATGTTAAATTAAGTTTTATTAATTTAAGCCGACTGGCACATTTTTTTCAGCTACAGTCCTAAAGTGTAATCATTTAATTTGAGAACACAATCAGCTATCTTCTTTATCTTTTTTTATTCTCATGAGAAAAAAGTTGAAATATATTTGGATTAAATTCATTGGTTATAAATTTACTATGTCTTCAAGGAAGAAAAAAAAAAAAAAAAAAAAAAAAAAAAAAAAAGAGATCTTTTACCTTCTGGAACTCCTCCATACTGGCCAGTCTCTCCTTCCAGTTAGCGGAGTCCAGCTGCTGCAGACAGGAGGCAGGAAGAACACCAGCTGCCAGCTCTTCACACACCTCAATCTGACACACATTAAATAAAATAGTGAAGGAGTTAGACTTCCTCCACCTCGTCATAAGACTTAGAAACATTCTTACTTTAGGTGGTAAAGCAGTCTAACACTGTCGTTCTCTACTGACCTCAACAAATTCTAAAACAGTCTGCCATCGACTGACTGCTCTACAGAAGCACAGCGGCATCAGAAATCTTAGGCAACATTCAGTACATTTAAAAAAATGTTTGTTTTGTTCAGGTTTCTGCCCACTCATTCAAAATCTCCTTGACAGAATTATATATCAACCACGCAAATGATGCAGAATGCTCAAAGACAACAACAGACAACAATGCTCAAAGACAAAACTAGATAATAGGGGTGGGGGAGAGAAGAAGGGATGAGAACTCTTCTTGGAAGAAGTTTTAAAAAGGGTGTCTCGTAGACTGCAGAGTGATAAACTGAAGGGGAAATGTTTGACTTACAGAGAGTTCAGTCTCTACCACTTCTTTGTTGTCTGATGTTTTCTTGGTTTTTCCACCAGCTGCTGCAGCTGGTTTTCCTTTCTTAGCTGGACCTGCAGAAGGCTGCAAAGGAGACACAGAAATAACCTTATGTTAGAATGTACTGCTTCAAGCTTTAATAAATGTTGCTCAACAGTAATATATGATGAATGGAATTCTGTCCTTTTATTGAATATGAACTGGACATCAAGGTAGTGACAGCTGAATTGTGTCTAGTTGTGTTTTGCTTTAGTTCAGAACTATTCTAAATACATTTGCGTTGTCTGCATGTGCTTTGAACATACTGTACCTTGCTGGCTGCAGAAGCTTGGCTCTTCTTGGGTGGGCCAGAGGATTTGGGTGGGGCTTCAGCAGGGGGAGGAGCCTTAGCTGCTGGCTTCTTATCTGCACCTCCACCTGCACCCTTCTTTCCTCCAGGAAGCTCCACTTTATCTGCACACTCCTTTATCTGTGAACATACGGCAAAGAGGACAGCATTTCATCAGTTCATGTTAATAAAAACAGGAGCTGATGAGAGTTTCATCAACCCTTCACTCTGCTGCTGATCCTCACCTTATCCAGTTTGAGTTTATCCAGGTCACTCAGGAAGGGGTTAACAGCTTTCTCCCCGACCACTTTCATGGCCGTCCCCAAGGCTTCAAACGCAGCTTCACGCACCTCTGGAGCAGAGTCGTTCACTTGCTGAGAGGTTTAAAGACAAAACAGGGACACGTTGAAAACACAAGCTTCGTCACTTATGTGATTTTTGTGACCAAAAACTATATTTAACCTTGTAAAAATAAGGGTTGTTTGAAGAATAAAATCAAAGGGTTCATTTATGAATATTTGAAGGATGTTTTCTTTTGTTTAAGTAAAAATAAATAAAATACATGCTTCATAGTTTCATATTTAAAAACAAACAAAAACATGTTTATCTGATACTGTTTGGCTGTTAGCACATCAGAAGGGGCTACCAGCTTTGTTTTGAGGTAGTCTCGCTCTGAGCTCAGCTGACACTAACTTTGGCATAGCTTGTTTCTTTTACAGCCTGATATCTAGATACAACAGGAAGTCTTCAATTTAAAAAATCATCTTAAAATGCTTTCCTGCCCTTCACCCTTTTTTTAAAGCTTTCCAGAGAACTGACTGAGAGACCAAAATGTCCAAAGTTGACCATTGTTGTCGAAATACATTTCATGATGACCCCGATTCAGCCATTTTTATGCTTTCCTCATGTCTTAAATGTTTTGTTTAAGAATTCCATCTCACACCAACTGTAGCTATATCATCACAGGTAGTTTTACTGTACTGTGAGAAGCATTTTAATAATTAGATTTCTTTTCATTCAATGTGATTCCAGCAGACACAATAAACGTCTGTATTATGTCAGGATGTGTACCTTGATGAGAGCAGCACAGAGGGGTTTGAGGACACTCTTGGGCAGCGTGGCCTGTGTGCAGTGTCTGAAGGAGCGGGCCAGAAACAGAGAGGCATGCTGCTTTATAGAAGGATTCTTATTGTCCATCACACCCAGGATATCCTCCGACATGTTCTGCAGAGTGGTCTGGAAAGAAAAGAGATACAAGATTAGCTATAAAAGTTGAAACACTTTTGAAGCAGGCAGGAAAGTCATAAAGTGCTCAGTAAATAAACCAGTAGTCAATAAGTTAATTTTGGGGACTGCACTGCTGTAGAGTCATGCCGAGCCAACTGAAGACTTTTTGAAGAAATGCCGACTGCAGTAAAAATGAAGGGGGTAATAAGGAAAGTTGTATTTCATCCTTCCTGACCGCCTTTCCGCTCATCCTGGATACCGTTTATGGTAAATGGACTTGAGCTTGTACAACACTTTTCTAGTCTTCAGACAACTCACAGCGCTTTTACAATGTACTTAGCAGACGCTTTTATCCAAAGTGACGTACATCAGAGAGTAAGTACAACACTAATCTATTCATACACTGCCACCGAAGCAGCGTGAGCAATTCAGGGTCAAGTGTCTTGCCCAAGGATACACCGGACATGTTGCTGCAGGAGCTGGGGATCGAACCCTCGACCTTCCAGTTAAGGGATGACCGACTCTACCAACTGAGCCACATACATAACATTCCATGCAAGTACTGCCAGTCTCCCTCCCCAACCTTTACCCCTCTGGCTCACTGACATCTGGTGCCAAAGAAGGCTGTAACAGTACAAGTTTACCTATAAGTGTAAGTTGTCCTGTGTGCTTGTGTTATAATTACAGCTGTATAACCCGATGGAAACGAGGTTGTGAGCAGTTGCCCTGACGGTCCTATGATTCATTGCAGTAACAGTGATTGGGTAATAAAAGGTACCCGTTGCCAGCTGCAGGATCTATTTTAGACATTGTCTAAATCACGCGGTGTGTAGCTTACCGGTCACATCCCTAATGCGACTAAATTGACTTTAGCTCAGTGGGGATCCGTGCTGCATCCAAAGAGGAAGTAGGAGCAGCATGCTGAGTGGTGTTACCTGTGGCAGGACTCTGGCCTTTATAGTCAGGCATCATTGTGAGTTAGTTATTTGGTGTATTAAGTTGCACTTGAAGAGGTCACACCTAAAACAATAATCTACATTTTGTCATTTGTACCCATTGTTTTTTTTAATTTTATTTTTAAATGGAGCAGACATAAGTGCATGTGATGTTACATTGGTGTTTTCCCTGCACAGCAGTCCTCGAAATCACAAGATGTGTGATATCTGTTGTGCCTCGACTTCGCTAAAATATGAGTTACTGTAGAATCTGGAATATTAGTCGCACCGGTACATAAGACTTGAGAGGTTTCCCAGAGCGACAAAGGTTGAAACTGACTGTCTGACGATTTCTATTGTGTTCAGCGAAATCCACTATGTACAATTTGTGTACAGCTGTGTAGCTCTTTTAGTTCCGTCTGTTTTCACTTTGTGGAGTTTGCACTCCTACAAGCTACAGTACAGTAGTTGTGAAGTAGCTTACAGTCCATAACCCTGCAAGTCGTACTGCCCACTTTAACTCTTTCACTTTAATATAGGACTCTTCCAAATCAAAAGTGTGCCCCATAAGGTTTATGTACAGAACAATATTACATTGTTTTCTTTAAATTCATGATTATGACCTAATGAGGGAGAAAAGATGTTTAAAAGTCGTGCAGCCAGCCGTACACTTTTAGAATGAAGAATAGGTATTAAAAGTGACAGTATATGTGTATATAACACTGAGTATGGCTTCACATGTTTCAGCCCACCTGACAGAGTCACATCTCCAGCTGGTCACATGCCATAGAAGTGAAAAGCATCTTGAGCGTTATCACGGACTGTGATCACCTTCACCTTCTTCATAACTATTACTCTCATACAAGTTTCTGGGTGTTTCAATATGAGCCACTCACTTCTGAATATTCGATCAAAGTAAGAAATACGACACTTACTGTGTGAAAGATGGCGTCCATAGCCTCCTGCAGGGCCTGGACAACCTGAGGCTTCTTCTCCTTGAACTTCTCCAGAAGAGTTGGAACCACCTAAATAACACACAGGGATTACATTCAGCAGTACCCAGTGACTTTGAAAGATGGTATAGTAGTGTGTTTAATTGTTGTTTCATTTTAGCAAAGTCTTTATGTCTTTCCTTTTGTAGTTAAAAATGTTTTTGAGTTATGTTTTGGGCCTTTTGCCTTTATTGGATAGGACAGCTGAATGGAAAATGTGGGGAGAAGGCAGTTGGGTGAGGACATGAAGCAGGTCCAAGGTCGGATTTGCACCCACAGCCGCTGCAACAAGGACTATAGCCTCTGTACATGGTGCATGCGACATAACCGCTATAGGCTGCTGCTATCAGCACTACCAGGTATTATGTCATTTAAGGTACCGGTACTTGAAAAGGGGGGCTTCAGTAGGCTAGTGGTTAGTGCACATGTGCCATGTATGGAGGCTGTAGTCCTCAAAGCGGGTGGCCCGGGTTCAAATCCGACCTGTGGCTTCTTGCCCGCATGACATGCCCCACTCTATCTTCACGATTTCTCACTATATCCACTTTCCTATCGCTAAAATAAAAAAAAGGTAGAAAAAACCAAAAATGAACCTGAAAAAATGAATCAAGTATAAAATATTGTATAACTACATTCAGTCAATTGTTCCTCTTTACTTCACTGAATTAAGAATTAGCAGACCTTTTCATAAAAGGCACAACACAACTCAAACTTTTCCTTTGACATTTCAGTCTACTTGAAAAGTAATTATATGTTAATTGATTTAAACTTTTCTGTCATATTATATTGTTTTCTTCAGCTTACATGTCCTGCATATGTTCCAAACTTCTTCCTGAGACCAGCGGCCAGTCCAGCCAGACATTTCGCTGCTAGCGTCACCAGCATCACGTTTGCATCTTTGCCCACAACCTGCAAAGAAAAGAGCAGAGTGTCTACAATGAAGACATATCACATTGTCCGTTTTACAAAGAATTGACTCATGGTGAGAAATCATGGTTTGTTTTAAATGTTTATCCTTCGGGCTCCTCTTTAGTGCCCTTTAGTCTACTTCATGATAAAGGCGAAGTGCTGGAGTGTTTACCTTGGTCAGTGATCTAACGAGGTCTCCGTATTCTCCGTTCTCTATTTTGGGGTTCTTGATGAGAGTCTCCACGGCCTCTAGAGCTTCTTTCCTCTCCTGCCACTTTTTAGCTTCCTGCAGAGGCAAATTCACACATTCAATTCAATCGCACAGACAAACTGGATTATGTGCTTTAAATTTCTTGTCACAGCACAACAGAGATATACCAGCATCCTTCAAATAATTGTTTTAAGCACCGACCTTTACTTTGAATGTTGATTAAGTAATTGAATCACTTTTGATACGGGTCTGACGATTATGAAGTCTTTGGGTAAAGAAAAAAAAAAAAAAAAAAACCTTCTACTACAAGTAAACACATTTTCAATACCACAAAGCTAATGAGGAATTTTCCTTGTGGTGATTTTTGTGGCTTTCTTCTACTTTGAGAGACTTCCATGTGAAGTGAGGGTGAGTCGATGTGTGAACGCAGCAGGAAATATTCTGGAAAATTTGCTGCGATAGAATGGGCAGGGATGTTGGCTTTTATATCACTCCGTGGTTGATTAACTGGTCTGATCATTGTGAGCACAGCCAAGGTACTTCATACTCTTCTCTGCTTGCAAGTATGTTCTTTACCACTCATTCGCTGATACTGTGAATACGTCTGATTACTTGTAGTATTGATATAAAAGGCGAAAACTGTTATCATAGCGTCGGACACCGTTGCTAGTATCCAGCTCTGAGATGCATATGTGCACAGACCACTCAGGAGGATTTCAGGGGCAGTGCATGTGTCTAACTGATGAAGTTAAAATGTTTTTTATCTGCTTAGTAGACATTCATCAATCATCGATTTATGATCCAATCATTATTTTGCATAATCCTGGTACATAGTATAAACTTACTATTTTGTCATAGAAGTCTTTTGGCATCTTGGACAGAATCTCCACAGCTTCCAGCAGCTCATAAGGATCCACTGGTGCCACAGTGTCCACCTCATCATCTCCTGAAAGAGAAAACAACAAAGATGACCCCATGACTCTCCTGAAACTCAACATCAGGGAGGGCCACTAGGAGGCATTTAATATAAATGAACATGTTAGAAGTCAACTTGTAATTAAACCTACCATCCGACTGGTCTCCTCCTTGGGCTTGGTGCTGTTCAAACTTGGCCTTCAGGTCCTGCTGTGAGCGCAGGAACCTGGTCTGCTTAGGAGGCGCTGTAGGCAGCTTCACCCACTCCTCCTCCAGCTCCTTCAGCTACACAGGCAAAGAACAGACATGTTATCTCGATTCTGAAGTCAGAACATTAAAAAGAAAATCAGATGAGAAAATGCAATGGTAAAGGCGTCATACCTGTACAGAGTTAATGCTCTGCAGCGGAGGTCTCAGAGCGTCTCTGATCCATTTGTAGATCTCTATAGCGAGAAGTTTGGCTTCATCTCTCACTGCCTTTTCTCTGGACTCAAACTGTTTGGGTAAAGCCTTCACTACTGGCTTCAACGTCACAATTTTAGACCCAAACTCACTGAGGGAAGAAGCAAACACACCAAGAGGTCAGTAAACAGGAGATATTAGCATCCCAGTTTGGATTGGTCAGTGTACTTTCAAAGTAAAGTATACCAAAAGGTACATCAGATGACTGCTGTCATTGCAGCTCACGATTGTAACACTGACCTGAGAGCCCTCCGCAGAGCCTCGAAGCAGGTCACCACTATCTTGGGGTTCTTGTTTTCCAGTCCTTTGAGGAGCTCCTCTTGAACCACCTCAGCTTTCTCAATCTCTATGTACATGAGACAGATGTCTGTGCCCAGCTCCTTGGCCCGGGCCTTCGGCTGGTTGAACACTTTGGTCACAACACCGGAAACCACCTCACCTGTTGTTCTGTAGCACAAAGATATGACACAAGCACAGCCTGTGAGAACACACTGGACCTACTTTTGATCGACCTTTCAGGTCAGTATACAGCATGTGTGAATCCACTGTGGCGAGCAGCACCGTCAGATATACCTTCTTAAACAGTAATGCAGTCATTTTAAACAAACCTGCACATGACACTGCAGCTACCATGACAATATAAAAGCAGTGCATTTTGATTTGTCGCAGACTTTCTGAAATTGGGAAAAGTTAAGATTTTAAATTTGATTAATGCAAAAACTCAGAAAAGGGAATTATATTAAATATCAGTCTAGGCTGCATGGTGGTGCAGTGGTTGGCGCTGTTGCTAGCGAGAAGGTTCCTGATTTGAATCCCTGTCTGACAGGAGCCTTTCTGTGTGGAGTTTGAATGTTCTCCCCATGCATGATGTGTGGGTCTCCTTACGGGTACTACGGCTTCCTCCCAGTCCAAAGACATGCTCGTTAGGGTCAATTGGTGACTCTCAAATTGCCGTAGACGCGAATTTGAGTGTGGCTGGAGCCGTGTGATTGGCTGGTGAACAGTCCAGGATGTACCCCGCCTCTCGCCCAATGACAGCTGGGACTTACTGTGTTCTTACTGTTTAGTCCAAATGAACACACTACACTTTGCATTTTCAGAGACCAAATTAAGTTAGACTATTTTACATCAACTCTGTCTTAAATATAGAAACCCTGACAGAAACTCTCAGAAGGGCCCGAAATCCATTTATTCTGTCAAACCAGCAGGGAAAACAGAGACAAGATGGCTCCTACTACCCATCAGCTCAGCTACCAGACTGACAGTGCGACATGGACAGCTATTACTACTAAAATTCAAAAGTATTATGTGCAACACATTCTGCAGGAGCTCAAGCTTCATGCAATCTGAGTTGTTACATAAAAACAACTACAACACATCATGTATATGGTGAAATAAACAACAACAGATAGAAGTGGATTTTGATGCCTTTCTTGATTGAATCAAAAGTATTTTATCAATAAGTCTTTATTTTTAAAGTATAATTTTATAGCAGTAATAATTTGCAAAATCTAATTACCGTATGTGGCTCTGTTTTCAAAGACATTTTCCCAACTTAGTTTGGACTTGACAATTATTTGCAGCAGTGATTATAAGAATAGTATCCAAGTTGAAGTGCACTCTAATCAGTGATGTCATCAGTTTTCATGTGGAGAACCTTTTGTCTTGTGTTTAAATGATGGGTGTGGTTTAGTTGGAGCACCTGGGCTCAGTTCTTTAAGAACTAAAGCTACTGTTCTTTTTTGAAAAGCTGAATCATGCTCTGTGTTTCTTTGTCCTTCTACTCGTCAGTATTGTCACACCACATTTCTGTGATAGCCACTCACGCTAACTGGTCCCCACATCCCAGTTCTTTTCAGCAGTTACTATGCATTCTGAATAAATACCTATATGTGTGTCTGCTGGATTGTCTACTGCCTCAAACAGCTTTCCTAAAGATTCAGGTAATTTTGTTTTGGCACCTTCCTTCTTCCAAGATTAAAACCTATCATGTGGTGATTTGGCATCTGGTAAGGCTTTAAACAAATAATCTGTTCCTACAACTGAGTCACATGTGGTTACAATGCATTGTTTGCAGATCTGCTTCAGGTAAACTCTAAAATAAGCTGCTACTCACTTTCCAGCTACATGTGCGTTCTCAACAAAGGCCAGAGCCGCCTCCAGGCCTTTGAGTTGAGCCACGGCATTGGAGTCTGTGACAAACTTCTTTATCAGTCCCAGGTACTTCCCCCACTCTGGACTCTTCTCGTCTTCTATCCTCTGGAACAACTTCAGAGCTTCTTCATAACCGTTCAGTCGCGCTTTCCACACCTGACCAGGAGAGAGAGAATCCGGGAGAAAGCCACGGGCGAAAGAGGGAATAGGTTACAAATACACATTTCAATGTCATTTATTTTATAAAGCTGGGTATTTGTATGACAAACTGGGGATATGACCTACATTCATAATGACTGAACATCTCGGTTACATGCTGTACCCTAGTCTGTTTGCCTTTCAAGGCTTTTCCTCAGGCTCATTATGAACTTAATGCTGAATTGTTGGTCCATGTTCAAAAGACAGAACTTCATTTGGTTCTGATGCTGTAACCTTTTTTGTAATACAAAAAAAAAAGGGGTATGCAGATGCAGGATCGAGAATAGCCTATGGTCAGCCTGCTTGTTATTCTTGTAAGGTTCCACTTCAGCTACGACTGTCATTGGGCTGTGGGGGTCTAAAATTAACTCAGGCCCAGGAAGGTGAAACAATACCTGTAGGGTGAAAGTACTTTTTTTATCCTAAATCCATATGATGTACACTGCAAAACAAATGTGGCACCGCACATCATTTTATTGACATCATAAAGTAAAACTAGATCTGTGTGCAAATACAACCACCGGAACTTCTGCCACTACATTATTTTGATATTCTGCTGATCTATGAAATGTCACTTTTACTTTTTTCCAGGTCCAACAGGAACAAACAACCCAAGACTGGCAGTAAGGACAAGGAGACATATTCAGCATTTAACTCAGTAGAAAAATAAATAACTGGCAGTTGACTTTTTTTCTTGGGATACATTTAAAATACTGCTATAGACCGATACAGACTTGGAAATGTACAAGAAGCCTGCATAGAGTGCATTCTTGAGCTGAAAGAAAAATTGACCTTTTCTTCATGGATTCTGCAATTTGCCAACACTTCTCTGTGAACAGTGATTTTATCTCTAGGTAGAGATTATATCCTCTATATCAGTTGTGATCTCAATAAGTCAAAGTACAGCGAAACAGGGACTATCACCAGCCTCGTTCTTTGACCAACAAGATGTAGCGTCACCTTACCATGTAGCCCAAGGAGCTAGCAGACAGGAGCTGTTTTTCATGCCAAGTCATTGAGAGAAAAGGCGAAACAAACCACCATGTATAAACTTTTTCTATAGAAAGCATTTGCTCATATCCAAGTTAAAATAAAAAGACATTTTGGCATTGGTATAAGACTAATTGGTTGACTGGTTAACATGATGGTGATACGACTTGGACAAGAGTTGTGTATACATTTCATCCCAAATGTTTTTAGATTTTTGGGAATAAATATCCAACTGAAATGGTAACAAAGCATTCAAGAAAGGTTCATCAGAACAAAGCTGACAGTTTGGGATGTAAAATGAACCTGAACTTATCATTATGTAAGCTGTAAAAGGTTTGAGAGCTGAGTTACAGTAAAAACAAGAAGAGGAGTAGGAGGATCCATTAGTTGATGCACAAAATACACAACAGACCACAAAAGCTAAAACATGGATGTACCCTTCACCTCAGTAATCTGGAACACAAAGTTTTTCTTAGGCAGGAGTGAGATATGAAAAACACCTCCGGTCAATATTTGACTCAGTGCAAATCCTGTGAGATCAGGTGAATTTATTCCAAGTTAAACTGCAGGAGACACGATGAAGGAAAAACATCCCATTAGACAGTCAATTAGTTACCTTGTGTTCACATTTCTGGTCGATGGGAAGCTTCATCCACTCGCTTTCGTCCCCCATGGTGGCCACACAGGGGGTGGGCTTCCCCAAAGGTACTCAACTGGAAAAACAAAACAAAAACAACCTCATTGTCAACAGTCATGATTGTTGTGATGAATTGGCCATTAGAGTCACAATTTTTAATTTGTTTTCTTTTTTATTCTCATAGTTAAAACTATGGAAACAGAAATGACATTTGAAATGAAATTGGTCTATCATCTTTATGACATTGACATATTTTACTTTTAAAAGCATCTTCAGTTTGCATGTGGCCTACACAGATTTTGATTAAAATTTCTATAAACTCTTAATTGTTCATCCTGTCTTCAACACACCAAAGTTATCCCGCTGTCAGCAGAGCACTATGTTACAGAAGAATACTTCATGTTGCAGCTGATTTCCCCTCATCTCTGCTGGGACAATGCGCCTTGAACTCTTATTCTCCTGTGTATACACCTGTTGAATTCCATTTTCTGTAGACTATATTTCGACCTACTTATGGTGACACTGCTCAGGCTTGTTTCAACGCCGTGGCTACGTGCGTTCCTGCAGCATTAAAAAATCCCCTGTAGCCCTTCAGTGCTTTCCCACGGACTACCATTATATAGACGCCCTAAAAACTTGATAGGACATGTTGAACTGCAAACGCCAGGTATGGCTCTTATACAATTTTGATCCATGGAAGTTTCTATTTGTAACACTTTAAAGATGTTTAAAGCCATTCAATCATGATATTATTGTAATGGCAAGTCTGGTTCACACTCCTGTCTAGCATTTCTAATAGAACAAACTCATTTTTGCCATCCTTAGGTCAGCTATCCAGACCTATGTGTAGTATATCTCTATTGCACATGTTTGCAGGCTATGAAGCTAAAGAGATGCCCAGATTGCTTACTGAAAAATGGGATGAGATGGAGTATTGTATTAGTGATGCATTTTGTCTTTTGCACACTTATAGGTATCACAACATAGCATACAAATTAGACTAATTGTTATCTCCTTCTGTGCACAAATAATACACTTATCCTGCTGATACAGTCTGGTCAATTTCAGAGTCCTGAGTGTTTCACCAAAGACACTTTGACAAGGCAGATGAAGAACTCCCTTTGCAGGATTGGTAGTTCTTTTTAGACTAAAGCAGCACTCACTTTCTCACATGAATTTCATTTCCCTGGCTGGAAAGCCTGAGCATGTGATTGTCTAATGCACGGTCAGGGAGGGGCTACGAGTTCATATTTCATATTGATCCAAGCCAGTAAAGTAAACAGGCAACAGAAATCATTCAAGTCTCTGCTGGTAACTCATGTCAGCTTGGAGCCACATTTACAAACAACGAATGCAGAATTTGTCTATTTATCTTTATAAAGGCATATTGATCCACATTTCGTCATAGACATTCAAAACACATACTTTTAATGTGACACAAATAAAAGAAGTACCCCCTGGATTGAGAATGCACCCTTTAAATAAAAGAAGAATAAAAAGGAAATACTAGTTCATGTTGACCTTGGTTATTCATAAAGACAAGGCATATTGAAGCTAACTAAGTGGCCTACTAGGTGACATATTGTCACTACATGTTTAAATGTCACTGCAAACTATCGCCTAGCTGAAGACTACGGAAAAAGAAACAGGATGCATATTTTATTTTAACAAACAGCGATGTGTTTGGAGCCCATATCCTAAACTTTAAGGATGTGCAATGCACAAATCTGGTTACCACAGTCACTGCTTTCCATGTAATAAAGAATTAAAACTAAAGATTGTTTTGATTTGTGGAATTGTTTACAGCTAACAATTACATTTGAAAACATCATCTATAATTCAACTCATCTAAAGATGCATCTTTTCTTAAATATAAATTTCCTCGTGATTCATTTTGTCTAGTTTATATTTGATCAGTCATGTGTTGTTTTTAAATCATTGTTGGTTTTGCAAAGCAATTGTTTAGCACTTCTGTATGGTTCTTTTGACACACCTCATCCCAAACAGATCATGTGGTTTTGATCAAGTGGCTCTTGTTGCTAGGAGACACAATTCTTGCCAAAGTGATATGATCCAAGAAAACTCACTAGACTGTGGATATGATGACAACCGTATAAAAACATTTTAAGTAATTGATAAAGATGGAGAAGCAGAAGAATGTTACAACTGAACTATAATAAGCATTTAAAACCGATAAAAGACAGATGTAAGGTTTTTCAGGTTCACAGACCCAGATTTAAAAATACTTTTTTACCTACTGCAATTGCACTTTATAACGACTCCCCTTAAAGTAAGGACAGAGGACATTCAAACTTTAGCCTGAGTTGCATATATCATACTGTATTGTGGGCTCATGTTTTTTTTGTATGGGTGGGATATGTATGTATATATGTGTTTGTATGTATGCTGGCTGCTGGAACACCTCAATTTCCCTGCTGGGATGAATAAAGTATATCTTACCTTAATCTTATTTTACCCTCTTTAAAACACACTCACTTGATACATAAAAAAAACATGTAAATCAGGCCGTCATCCGTCTGAAATATAATTTATATTAAAGTAGGTATGAGAATGACAGGCAGGAAAACCCCGCCAGAAATCTGACTGACATGTTGAACTGCGCACAAGAATGAACACACTTAAAATGCCAAATAAATTACATAATAAAGGTGAAACGATATCTTGTGTCCACATGGTGATCCAGCTGAGCACACCAATGCATCTACTCTATATGTACACAGAAACAAGACTGCACCCTCAAATACACCCCATCATTTTCAATAAGGTTGGCAACAGACTGCAAGCGGGGCTATCATCAAGTTAGCCAATATTTACTGGTTGTCATCAGCCTGGTTTCCAGTTTGCTCAGTCTGGGAGAGGTCAGCATCTTTAACTAGCTGTCCTTAGTCCCAAGTTAATTACATGAGCGCCATGTACTAGTAAGCTAACCTAGCAACTGCAGTGACAGTTGCTAGGTTAGCTTGTAAACTCGCTCATTGCTTGAGGCGGCATTGGCAAAGATACAACCCGTTCATTTCGGATATAAACCACATAAGACATCGTGGTATCCGCGTCTGAAGTCTAAAATGTGAGCTTTTGTTTGCTCGCAGTCGTTATCCGCCGTTAGCTGTCTAGAAAACAGGCTAACCTTTCATCCGCGCCAACACAGCCAGGCCTAACAACGCAGTTCACAGCACAAGCTGCAGAAACACAACATCTTAGCATGCTACCGAACAGTCATACATGAGATCTAACTAAAATAAACAAATGATTTCATATCGTTGGGATACCTGTTAGCTTCTTTAGAAGACAATACGATGCCGACTATTCAGGTCGATGTGGTTGATAGTGGGATGACTAACAGAGAAGCCCAGTCGAGCTTTATACGAGCGCTGCTACTGCAAAGACGGAAGCATCATTTCCGTTTCAAAATAAAACAAACAACAACCAGATTTCTTGGTAAAAACAAATAAAACATTTGATGAATATAAATTAAGTATTAAGAAACGTATTAAGCTAAAGCACCTTACTAAATACGTTTTCATTTGTTAGAGTATCCTTTTTCGCAATTGAGACATGTTGCACTCTTATTTTGTACACCAATCCCCGGGCTGATCCTGCTGCTTGTGTCTAACTTGATCAAGCTTTTTGAAATACCTCCAAGGGCGGAGAGACAGAGAAGGGGCGGAGACAGGGGCACCTCCCTGACTACATCACTCCAGTATTCAGCCATTACTTCATGTACAGTCTCAGGAAAAATACATACACACCATGAAAAACCGGAACAAAGCACATCATGCTGTATTAAATGTGTATTTAAATATCGGCAAACACATGTTCATTTATGAATTTGTGATGTTTTGGGGGCTTCCTTATGTGTCCCTGGAAAGAGTCATTGATTGGTTGCATTTGAATTATTGCCCGCCCCCATTGTTTCCCATTCCATGTTGGGATAGGACCATCCCATTTATTACTTCTCTTTGGATAAGTTATGATTGGCTGATCTCAAAATAAGCCTCCTACCTACGAAAATCTTTTGTCCATTATCCGAATTCCTTTATCAGAATTCATTTTAACCTACTTATTTATTCCGATGTTCTCAGTAAATGTGTAAATTAGCTTAGACAAAATAAGCTTCCTGAAAGATAACAAAAACCTTAGTCGGCTCTATGACATGTTTTCTTTTCTATTAATGAAGAAAACTTTACAACTCCAGACATAAAGTCAATTAAGGTAGGTCTACTCAGTATAAAGTTTTAATTCTTTTGAATTTCATTTCAGTTGACAGAAAATCTTCACTTTGTGTATAGCATGCCATTTGTTTCAGACAAAATGAATGCCACAACAAAGCAAATACAACAATTTGTTTTTTTTCAAAGGTAGTACAACAATGCACACCTTCCCCTTGTTTGTATATTGTCAGAGAGTAGCTTTTCATCAATAAGAACATTATAAAAAGGAATAATCACTTGACTATTGAAGATATACATTGAAAGAAAGAAATAATAAGCTATTATACCGTATATACCTATTCAACTGGTGAAATTATTTAAAAAAAAAAACAATTTAAAAGTCACAAACAACCTACTGTAAAGAATATTGTCTGTGCTGTTTTTTGGTTTGTCACAATAACTGCTTAAGACTTTTAAATTAATTGTAGCACATAGATTGCATCTTGATTGAGAAGTGAGGTGATGTGATGTCCTTCCACAGCCTTAAGTCTTAAAGCTTGCATGAAACTGTTTCAGCTTCTGATTTCAGAGTTTGTTTGTAACCATCCAGGATACTAAGTAGGCCTAGCTGTGGTTTTGTTGGAAATAAGGTGGCGAGATAAAAATGATGAACATTAACAAAAGCCCTGAGATGGAATTAGCATTTATTTTAAGTTGCAATAATATAGGCTATTAAATTCTAATTGAATCCTTGTAATAACACAAATAGCTTTTACATTAAAGTATTGAATAGACTTGTTTTCTTAATATTATAACATTAAACATAGGTCACATAGGCGACAACATTATTGACTTTACAAAAATCCACTTAATAATCATGTTATAATTATAGTTTAAAAATAATTATATTTATATAATAATAATACAATACTAACATATCTACTACTATGTGGGATGCTACTATTATTCATATTTTTGTTTTTGTTATTATTATTAATTAATAGTTATTATGATCAACGTAGTTATTTAATAATATATTCATTTGAACAACACAGGATAGGAACCTTTGTGCGCTATGTTTTCGGGGGGCGGTAATTTAATGTAACTCAAAACATTCTGACGTTTCCATGGAAGCCCACCAATGTCAAAAAAACGGCCGATCTATGATAGCTAACACAATCCCAAGGCTACACAAATGAATCTGTGTAATTATATACATAGTTAGCTCGGAGACGATAACAGTTGCACACAGACATCTGAAGTTTGTCCGTTAATTTCAACGCTAACTCCGGAAAGGACGAGCAGAATGAACCGGTTTAATGTCGCCGTCCCCGTCGACGAATACCTCAGTATGTCCTGTTATCTTCTCTGCTTATACTGATGGAATTACCATATGCTATTTATTGCCTATCCACCCATTTGTCTTATTCATTTCTTTGCTAGTTAATTGATTTCAGCAAACTATAGCAGCTCTGTAGTTTGTGTATTTATCCGTTTGTGTTTTTCTTCCAGCCGACAGTAATGTGTTGTTTTACCTGAATGATGCAGTGACCCAGCTGCTGGAACATAAAGAGGAATACACGCAGTTTGGAGTGGTCCGCTACTTTGCTGAATAGTAAGTCACACACACACACACACACACACACACACACACACACACACACACACACACACACACACACACACACACAGTAGTCTTGTTGTCACTAATTTCTGTCTTTTCTTTCTCAATGTCATTTGTAAAAAAAAATCACCTTTATCTCTATGCATGACAGTGTAATCAGGCCCTCAGTAGTGCTGCCTCTGTGTAAACACCTTACTTATGTGTGTGTGTGTGTGTGTGTGTTTGTAGCTTCAGCAGCGTGAAGAACAGTAACCATGTCCTCTTCAGAGAGTATAACTACATTAAGGCCACTCCTCATAATAGAGCCTCCTTCATTAGAGTCTTCTGGAGATGCTACAGGCAGATCGGCAAGAGTGGGGGTAAGAGAGAGTCAAAAATAATGAGAATGGAATCGAGATTACTACTTTGATGAAAGTCATATAAATGTTTTTCCTCTGTATACGGCTCAGTATTTTTTTTAACATTTAGGTCATGTGTAATGTCCTGGTTGTTAGAGACTTCCAGTCAAAATCAAGTCAATCAATAAAACAATCTGTCTGATCACAGAGGTTTATTCTGTGAGTGAAGTGAGTTTCATGTTTTGTTGTTCTGCAGACTTACTGTCCATGCACGAGTACAGGTCTCTGCTGCAGTTATTGTGTCCAGACTTCCCAGCAGAGATGGTGCAAAGCGCAGCCAGGTAAGTGCACTGACAGCCAATAAAAACCAACACACGTCCTGTTTTTATTATGGGCAAAAACATCAAACACCCTTCCAGCAATACGCTGTCATCAGCATAATCAGGACAGCTCTCATCAGATGTCTCTCATCATATGAGCAGGTACAGTCAACCCCACAATCAGCGAAGAGATATAAAAAAAGTTCAAGAGAAGCTTCCTCTCTTAATCAGGAAAGCGTGACCTTGATGATGTGAAACCACAATAGAGTGTCTCAAGCTAGAAATACACGAATAGAATGTCCAAAACCAGTGAAATAAAGTCAATGGTTCTATAAGGAGATATATTATAAAGATAACTGAAAGATAACATAAATGAATATACCAATGACAGATTTTCTTTTTAATTGTGGAGAAAAAATAACATGATGTCCAAAGAATGACATGGCAGATCTTTATTTAAAATGTTGAACATGCAGCTCCTACAGCAGAGCCAGAACCTACTCTATACTAAAAGAACAAATCAGACTGGCTTGGCCATTTTCCCTGGACAATTAAGCTTTGCAACTTAATGCATTGCACTGATTGTGTTGTGCCTTCAGAGTATGGCATGGATCAGTGATCTGTTGTCCTTTTTGAAAACGGAAAATAGTCTTGAGCTTGTATAGTGCTTATCTAGTCTTCTGACTACTCAAAGTGCTTTTACACAGCAGGTCACACCTACACATTCACACAGTGATGGCAGAGGCTGCTCTGTGAAGTGACCATCAATATCAACTAATCCCATTCATACACATTTATGTGCCGACGACGAAGCAGCGGGAGCAATTTGGGGTTAAGTGTCTTGCCCAAGGACACATCGGACATGTAGCTGCAGGAGCTGAGGATCGAACCCCTGACCTTCCGGTTAGGAGACGACTGAGTCTACCTACTGAGCCACAGCCTTGGCTCAGTTCTCTTGTAATGATTTTTTAAAGACATTTTGTTTTGACTGTATTTCTTTGCGTGTAGTGGTTCTGTTGGAGTTTGGTATTTTAATGATCAGAACACAAGAGGACTAACTCTGCTGTCAGTTAAGTGTTCACTTTTTTTTCTTTTTGGTCCTTTAGAATTGTTTTGATGGACGACGCCATAGACTGCCTGATGTCTTTCTCTGATTTCCTCTATGCCTTCCAACTGCAGTTCTACTACCAAGGTACCATGGAAACCACTGATTCTTATTGGTTATGGCTCACATCCTCATTAGCGTGTACATTGAGGATGAGCATTCACTTCTACTTGTTTCTAAAAAGAATCTCATTTTAAAGTGATGCTCTAGGGTTTGATTCCGAGTCAGTTATTCTGATAGGGGTAATTAAGAGCAGCAGTATGTTATCCAGATGTTTCATATGACTCAGTTCTTACTCATTGTTGATTAAATGGTTGTAGGATGCAGAACATTGAGTTATCTTAGGTAGAAATAATCTGAATTAATTTAAATCAAACATAAAAAAAAACCTCGCTGTGTGTGTGTGTAGAATTCTTGGACAGCGTGCTCGTGATCTACCAGGATCTGTTATCAGGGAAGAGTCCAAACACTGTCATCGTCCCCACATCGGCCTCCATCGAGCAGCTCCCCTCCGTGGCTGCAGAGGAGAACGAAAAGGAGGAGCAGCAGCAGGACGGGGTGGAGTCTTCCACTCTGGCTCAGTGTGTAGACGACCTGTGTGACAGGTTTAAACTCAGGTAAGAGGATACACACACACACACACACACACACACACACACACACACACACACACACACACACACACACACACTCTCTCACATATTTGAACATTGATAAAACTGTCAATATTATTAATAAAAGGGTTTGACATTATAACTGGCATGATGAAAGACTCTGGGCCAGCTGATTGCACATTCCACCGGCCTGCTCGGGCCAGTTAAAATACATGCCTTAATAAGAAATGAAAAAACGGTAGCACATAAGTTATTTTGTTTTCCTGTAATACTGGTGTTTTGTTGGTGATTCTCAGGAGACTATCTGGTTACTTACTGCTACAACATCAACATTTTATAAGAGCACGCTTGTGTCACAGTCGAAAGGCAGCCAGCAGCTTCACTGTCAAAACTACTGCGAGCACGAGAATATTCAATATTTTGTTCTCCTCAAAATCCAAATACATCGCCATCATTCTGAAATATATATGACATTCTCAAGTTTATTCACTATAGACTATTTATATATATAACATAAAAAACTGAGGTTATTAGGAAAAGTTTTTAAATCAATTACTTTTGCATCAGATTGGTTCATTTTCTAAACTCTTGACTTTTATTATTATTGAAAACCAGTGGCACAGAGAGCCAGTGGAAAATGTCACTTAAAGTCAACTCCTGAATACGGAGTTGTTAAGTAAGTCCTCTTACATGTTTAAATGTGAAAATACATGTATTGCACTTTATTGACCCGTCTTTGTTGAATCCAGTATATTTATTAAATTACTTTACATTTCAGTTTACATCAAACAAGTTTTATTTTGTGACTTTTAAAGAACTGTGCTTAAATGTCCCTCTGGATTTTCTCATTTTGACCCCAGTTTAGCGAAGCTCTGACAAAACCTCTTCTTAGATTACATTAATATTTAATTCTGCAACTAAGCTTAAGTGTGGTTAATGAGATAAAGAGTCGTTTTTTATGGTTGATTTAAATGAATTCAGATTATTTGAATGTAGATTAATTTCCTGGCTTAGTTCCATCTTTGAGTTGAACAATGACTTTAGTCTCTGCATTAAAGTGTCATCAGTTCCTTATCTCTCTCTCTCTGTGCGTGTGTGTGTGTAGTCATCCTCCAAGGTCCTGTATGAGGGAAGCACTGGAACAGGTGGACAAAGTTTCTTACTACAGCTTCCTGATGAGCCTGGCTAAACATGAGACCATCAACCAGACAATCGGTATTTAACATATGAAAACAACAACACTGTATTATTACTCTAACTATTTCTAGAGATGATTTTAAAATGAGGTTGTTAAGTGTTTAACTCGATTCAGACCTGACTACCTGCAAACTCAACTTCATCTAACAGATTAAATACATTTGATTAGCCAGAATGCTCTGGGTTTCTCACCACATGGAGGTGCTTTTAAATCAGAATTATGACGTTTTCAAATTCAGGGAATGTGTATTAATGAAGCTCTAACAGTTTCCTCCCTCCTCTGTAGGAGCGCTACCCAGCAAGGCAGAGCTGCTCGTTGACCCAGAGATGGACCAGGAACTTGACAAGCTGTAAGAGCAGACAAACACACACACATGAACATGCACAAATACACAGCCTTTCACACACACTGTATATAATACTGTACAAAACTGTACTGTCCTACAGGTTGAGTGTAAGATGACAAACCAACTCATCTTTAAATTCTCTTCTTTGATTCCTGTCTTTCTTGTTTTTGTTTTTTTTCCCTTTTCCTCCTCCTCTAATGTTCCTCGATCAACATCTCTTATCTTGTCCCGTGTTTCCAGCATCGCCCAGATCTCAGTGAGTCCTGGCAGCAACAGCAGTGGCAGCGCTGTGGGGGCACTGAAGGAGGTGCAGAGGAAGGCCTCCCCCAGGAGGAACATTCACCACAGGAGGAGGATGGAGGTGGAAAGTGACGGCTCCACAGAAGAGACAGACTCCTCTGAAAACTGACCTGTGACGTGTAAACTTCCATTGTAGGTCCAGATCTCAGGATGTCTGCATAGCATACGTCATATTAAACCTCTAATCTGCAGAGGTGGAAAAGTGCACATTGAGACCCACATGAAATGAAGAAAACACTTCACACAACTAGTGAAAAAAGTCCAGTTAAGCTGTGAGGTATTCAGAGTAGTTCCTGTATACTTACCCAGGCACTATTACTTATATGTGTGTGGTACAGAGAGATCTGGAATTACTCCTTTATATTGATAAGGCTGTTTCTCCATACAGGCCGTAATAGCTGCCAAGTAATCCTTTGCGGCAAAAACATTTAATTTAAAACCAGAAAAAACTTTTGCATGGCTCCCCTCAAAGCTACCAGACTCCACTGATCATGTTGAATACAGAATTATTGTCAACTGCTGCACCAGTAAGACTTTTTTGTTATGCACTTTAGATTCACTGTGGATGCTTTGAATTATTGTCTCTACTGTTCAGTTTTGAATATAAATGTTGTCGCTCCAAACAGAACTTCAGTCTGACCCTCATTTTTGTTTCTGTGTTGCCATCATGAATATATGTGAATGTATAAAGAGTGATATCAAGTTGGATGTAAAAATGATTTCACCAGCACCTAGTGCTCTGTGATAAGTATTAACCATCTTGATCTTGTGTTTGCGTCATGCTTGAGAAGCTTCTGAAACATCATTACTGAATAACCACAACTAAACTATTGCTGTAATGAAACTTCCTATTATGAAGTGCAACAAGGCAAGAGCCTGTCTCCGTACACAGAAATAGGAATAAAAGAAAGAAACCACCGATTGAATATAAATCCTCCTTGAATTAAAAAAAGCTTCACTTGATGTAAGCAAACAAAAAATACTTATTAGCTTTTCATCACACACTAACTGCATTTATCAGCTGGGTAAAATGTTAAGTGTTGAGAGAGGATTAACGGTGCAGAAATAAAATAAATAGGGATATTTCTTTATTTAAACACGGATGTTCTCTTATCACCTTTTATCTTTTAGAAAAAGTAACATATTTTAGGGAAGGTAAAGATACCTAGATGTTAAAGAGACATGAGTTCAAAATGTCCTTAAATCAATGACCTCATGGGGTCATTGAGCTGCACTCTCCAAACTTTGTAAAGTAAATAGAACAAGTTTTGCTGTGGTTCTGTTGTGGCCGATGAGAGCTAATCCTCTTTTTAGCTGTTGTGGAACTCTTTGAGGACGGATATCAGCTGTTCCTTCTAAAGCTTTTAATGACTTTTAATTCTAAGGGAATTATCATTTTTAGTTTATAACATATTCCACACATTATGATGGCTAATTTTTTTGAGTGTTTTTCCATGTAAGCCTTCACCTAGTTTTACAGTACTCTTTCTTCCTTAAATTCTCAAATTGTTACATTTCCATATTCCTGATTAATAGGTCGTTGGGAGGGTTTTTACTGCTCATTTAAACTGGACACAAATAGTAACACAGGTAAGGGATTAAAATGCCGTGTTGAACACATATTAAGTAGTTAGTATAAAAGGCAATGTATTCCAGCCAGTAGATGGCAGTGTAGCTACAGATTTACTAAAGGTTGAAACAATTAAGACAACATCAGAAATGCATAAATGTATTTATTTTCCTCAGACCATTACAATGGCGAATTCTGTTCAGATTATTTGTCTTTTGAAGTATCATTCAATCTTTCTTTATAAATATGGAAATATGTACTTTTAGTTTTTAATGATTTTGTTTTACATGTTTATTATATAAATCCTTGTCATATTAAATATTTGTCTGTATGGAAGCCCAGAGGGATAAGAAAGAAAAAATAATTTAGGGTGATTTGTTTTTATATAATACTGTTAATAGTCTTAATACTGCAATACTCTTTTCAGCCACAAGAAGCTGACTGTTCTTAGCACTAAGAGCCCTGATGCTGGTACCTTCACACAAGAGCAAACTGAATCAGTGTTGTGTTCCTCTGAGCTGTTGCTTTATTTACATTTTTAAACACTATAATTAATGCAAGTGAAACTTTGCAAACACACCAACATAAGCATCCTTATGAATGTGTTCATAGGGCTGCTATGTCGTGTATTTAACACATAACCTTTTTTAGGAGGATGGGAACAAGTCGTATGCGATCCACCAATTTCACTGTGTTTTTGAAAATATGAATACTCTTATGTGAATAAGAAATCTTAAAACGTAAAAAATATGGATTGTTAAAGGTCACATAATAAACTCCTTTTAAACAACTTTAAATAAGTCTCAGAGAAAAATATTATTTTTTACAACTGAAAGTACTAACAAAAGAAATATACTACATTAGCTCGTGAAGAAAACTATCAGCAGCCTGTTGAAAACTGACAGAATAGTGGAATTCAACTTAATAGGTAAATAGCCAATCATTGATATGGCTTTTGGGGTGGCCAATGAGATTTTCAATGCCCCTGGCCCTCCCTCTGGCCACGCCCCTTGTATGTGACCATTCACTAAATCTCAATTTCTCAAGTTTTCTCCTCCAACAGATTCATTTAAGGCCTTTTAAATCAAATGAATTTCAGAATTATGGATAAAGACTTGAAAACATACATTTGATACAAAAAAAGAAGAATATCAGTTGATACCTACAAAAGAACATGGGCTTTCTGTGCATTTGTAAACGTGATTTATTGACAAGAATAACCACCATGGTACTGACACGTCTGTGCATCTTCTGAGCGTTTTCATTTTACAACATTGATATCATGCGGTGTTACACCCAGGTTTTGCTCAAACCTACAGCATACAATAATAACTCCTTTACAACCAAACATACGTACATACATAGGTACATACATACAGGATATATCTATGTTAATGAGTCATGTACAATAGATCCCCTCGGTGTTAGAATCACAAAAGTTGAATTCATAAAAAGGACACTTTCTGGTGGATCAGAACTACTCCCTGTGGTGCACCAGAGATGGCTGCCATGAAGATGAACATATGGAGCATACTGTAAAATAGTGAATTCCTCTATTAAATGTTGAAGTCTGCCATCAATCATAGAACTGAACTTTTCATACTTTGACAATGTAACATTTCTGTTGCAGTAAAATATAATTTAAGGTCAATCTGAAATAATGAATGGCAGTGGTGTGTCCAACGTTGAAGGATCAGCAAATATCAATATCCATACTCTGCATGTTTACATTCAGGACCTTTCAACCTTTTGGCTTGTACGATTATCCTTCCTTGGCTACAAAAGCAGTCAGATCATGGGACAAAGATTTTTCCAGAAAAAACTCAGTAAAGACTCTTAATGCTGCTTCAACTAAAAGCAGCTGTAAACCTAATCAACAACTAAAGTCTGAGTCTCACCAAAATGTTGCTTTACAATAACTTAAGATAAATGACGTTCAATAGCAATACTAACCAGTGGGAACAACCAAACATCATTAGACAACTTACTGACTGAGAGACAAGCTCTGTACACCTGTTCAACCCATAATGGGGCCATATATTAGCTCTATTGAGTGTCATTACAGTATTTCATGTCCATGGCAGCCATCATTGGTGTACTAAGTCCTATCCTTTACATAACTACTCATGAGACTGGCCGTTGTATCCATTTCTGTTCTGTGATTTGGAGATATTTGAATTCAACAGTAAATACTGAGGACAGTCATACTCACTATACACCAGAAAAAAAAAAATTAGGCACTGTATTTTTTCCAAACATAAAATATGTCATGGTAATTTTCCATTGGCTTTGTCTGCTCAAATCTCCTCTTATTCTATAGTTATGCTATAGATTGGCCTTGGCATTCTGATTGGCCGGAATTCTAAGTCAAAGGACCCTTTTCAAATGATCTCTTGCACATTACTGTAAAGTGCATGGTACAGGTGTATTTAAAGTGTGTCCAGTTGCACTTTTGTTGGTGAACAGTGCATAATCTGAGCACAGTGTAAGGCGCAGAGGCGTTGCATATAGTCTATTTATCATAAGTGTGTTGGTACAAAATAGAGGGGTTGTTAACCTGCTACAAAGGCGCATCTTACTATTTAGAAATGTGCCCTTAAAATTGCAGGACAACACTGCACCATTTCCTTTTACACCAGGTTTTTACCAGTCAGATGCTTTCCACTAGCTTAAGATAGCAACGCACCTACAATTAACCTGACCAGACTGTATTTTATAACTGACAATCCCATTGGCATGAGATGGTTTGAAGTAGATTTTCTACTCAGCATTAAAACTTACAACTGCGTTGGTCTGACGACAGCAACGGCAAATGCGCTTTACTGTGCACCACTTAGTGGCTGGTTTCAGGGCCTAAAGGAGCCTGGAGGGGCCTACAGTTCAAATTCTGGATCTTAAAGCTGCACTAATTAATATTTCAATCTTTTGGGGAAAGTAGGATAAGCTAAAATACTGCACAACAGTATCAGAGCACGCATGGCTGATGTGTTTGGAATATTTGTCCATTTACACACCAAACACTTTCATTGTTCTGAGTCATGTCTAGATGACCTGGTATTAAATCTGAAGTACTGGAGCTTTTTAGCTGGAAATAGTTGCCTGCTAGTAGAGACAAGGATTGAGGGGTGTATATGTGTGCAGGGACACCAAGGCAATTGTCCAAAAGACATGAAAAAATCTCATTAAAACTGAAGGCAACTGCATTGTTGGACACTTATTCTCCGTAGGGTCGACCACAATAAGCATCCCTGTTAACAAAGTCACATGATCTGTTGATGTAAAAAAAATATTGACTGGTGCAGCTTTAAGTCTGCAGCTAATGGAGGAAGTGAATGGAAATTGAAATCCTTCTTTGGCCAACTAGGACAGATTTTTGGGTTAGATTTTGAGGATATGTTACTGTATTAACATCTAATATCAGTGTGTTTTTGTTCATTTGACCATGACTGTGGACCTAGATTTGAGCAGGCAAAACAAAAGAAATGTGAGCTTAAAAAAGTGCTGAGGACAGACTCGGACATGACAGCACAGCGATCCATCATCCTCACAGTCTGTTGTTTTGCACACACAGTCACGCACTAAATTGCACAGCGTCGTTTGGGCCTGGTTAGTACACAGAGTTAAAGGAATCATGTCTTTGCTCAACCAGAGAAACCCTGCATGGAACCACATGTGGAAGAAAAGGAACATGAAGCAGCAAAAGGAGAAATGAGGCACCTTCACAGCAACTCCAAACGACTCCAGCAGTAGATTGTCAGGGCTTGGGCTTTTAAGATACAGATAAATATACTCTATATAACATTTTTGGAAACATCATTCTGTCCTCATCCGTGCAAAAGAAAAACCAAGCAGATTAATTGGTTTATAATACATTTCTTCAGAGCGCTGCCTTTTATACTGAAGTGGGAATTGTTTATATTAAGAAGAAGCCCTTTTTAGTAATATATCAAGTATGAAGGTAATTTAAAGACAGAAGATTTAGGTTCAAATGCAAGCATTGTCCGATGATCTTTATCCTATTTTAGAATCCAGTTTAATGAATTAAGCAACCATTTGTTGCTGTTACATCGACACATTTTTTAAAAAGGTTTTTTATTTTACAAAGAAGTCTTTGGCTGTGTTCAGACCAAAAGCGAGGCAACTTATCATTTGATTAATGTTATTATACAAATCACATGCAAAAAAACATAACTGTGTTTTTGACATTATCATGTAAATCATTAAAAATGTGCAATCCAGTGAGAGAATCATGTCTTATGATTTCAAAAGAACAGTTAATACAACCTCCAAAATTAGTTGAATTTGTTAACTTGTCCTCTTGCAGAGAAACTCAAAATGCATGAATTTTTTCTTGATTTTACACATTTGCAATATGATGTAGCATTTTTCTGCATTATTCCTTCTTGATTATTGGAGTTAAATTGCACATAAATCTTTTGATTGTGTTTTTATACCGGCATAATTTGCCAGATTTCTGTTGACATGTGACTAGCTATACTGTATAGGTGTAGTGGTGTAGTTCAACTGCAGCTTCATAGAGACAGATGGACAGAGGTTCTGCAACTGCACACAATGCCAGAGGTTAGTGTTTATCTGTTATCCAGGTAACACGCTGAGTCCAGGGTGATCTAACAGGTCATAAAATCCACCCTGATCCTGTATTTCATCATGCCTATAGACCCCTCTATTTCAGCCCTGCTCAGAACAGACTGTTTCTGTGTCTGTAACTTTAAATGAGCTGTGTTTGACCACGCCCCTCTCCGGAAATGTGATGTGTCTCCGGCTTTCTTGCACTATGCCCTATTGTTTATATAGAAGACAGACTCAAAGGACAGAAGAAACCCCTAGCTGTGCCAGTGTCACCCAGCTGGGTGAGGGGTTACTGCCCTTTGTGATGTCACAAAAATCTCCAAACGGTCTGTTTGAGCACACATTTTCTGAAAAGAGGAGAAAAGATGGAGAGGATGGACTTTTCTCATAATTGGGGGGTTTGTCGACAGGTGAGAGACACATATGAGTGTTAGAAAAAAAAAAAAAGTGTATTTTATATAATACGGGATCTCATAGTAAAGTAACGTTAATGCAGACATAGTTTTTTGGGAAGGCGATGAAATGAAAAAGCTGGGTGCCTATAAATAATGTTTTGAACCCAGACACACAGGGCCTGGTTATTCTGTCATACCAATATAAATAAAAACAAATCATCCCAAAATGATGAAATACAAATACTGAGGTAAAACTTTGCTTTGCTTTTGGTATGAACACAACTTTCATAAATAACTAAATTTAGCTACAGTTTCTTTCAAAATATGCACACCTTTTACTAAATTTCCTTGTGGTTCACATATTTACGTGACCTTTGCATATAAATTCATTGGTTTGCACACTGGAATGAATATTCTGAGCTTTTTAGAATTGGTTTTGAACTCGAGCTGCAGAGATAGACACTTGTGCCCTGACGTAAAATAAGACTAAAAGTTATTGGTGTATTTGTCCATTTAAAATGTAAAAGGGTTTAGCTTACCTCGCTGAATGGCTATATTAAAATATTGGTTTACAAATATTACAAACATATCATATTTAGACTATGAATTTTGATATTTTGCCATAAATCTTTGATGACATTTTTTGTCCCAGAAGTTGAAATCCTTGTGAATTTAGCATTCGACCATTATTACCATCTTATTTTTGGAGGAATTTTTTTTTTGGTTAATGTTTTATTTCATTGATTAGTTGCCAAACTGACTCCGCAAGCCCAAACACGATGTTCTAAATATTCTGTCAATAAATTACCTCCATCCTCCTGAAGGCTATCCCTAATGTTTTACATCAAATACTTACCTGTCAGTAATTTTAGCTCGTAAAATATATCACTATCAAATATTTGCATTTGTTTTTGGGGAGGTCTATGTTACATTTGTTCTCATAGTCAGGAACAGCTTGTTTGATCCTATCCATCCGAAGAGGTTTTTCTATTGTGACACGGCCAAAGGAAGAGGAAGATTGCTGTATCACTGGATGCCACTAAGAAAAGAAATCCACCATGCACGGAGATATATCTGTGATCCAGTTTGTGGTGTAAGACTGGGCTTACATGCACATAGTGAGTATTCAGTACATAGTGTGAGAGGGGGACAGGTGTTATTCAATGAAGATGTCTTCAGTGGGACAGGAGTAACCGACGTGTTGTTTGTAATACTGCTGGAAGGCCTTCCTGTAGGACAACACAAGAGGGAAACAGAAGATTAGAGGAGATTTTTTTTTTTGATTTTTAGCCCTAGTTTTACATATTTAAAGGCTAGGAGACAAAAATGTACAAAAAAAGAGTGTAATTCTTGAGGGTAAATGTATCTGATTTAAGCACACCCACGTTTTATAGCCAGAGCAGCTGTTGCATTGCTCTCCTTAAAGCCAACAGACTCCATTTACAAAACCACTCATTTTACCTTTATTTCTTATTATGTGGCAATGTGCTGATCTACTGCTGACTTGACCAGTACATTTCATTGTGTTATTGTGCTTTATTCTTGCCAGGCCAAGCTTTAAACAAAATGTTACACATTATAGTATTTGAACATGCTACACACACATAGGCTGAAATACACACACATGCACAAACAGGATCCTATGGACATGCACTAATGGAGAGGTGTCAGAGTGAGGAGGCTGCCCACAGCGAGCACTCCTGAGCGCATGGACGTTCGGTGGCTAGCTTAGGGGCACCTCGGCAGTGCCCAGGAAGTGAACTAGCACCTCTCCAGCTAAACCACAGCAATTTCCAGACTTGATCCGTTCCAGTTCACTAAACAAGTCAAAGCAAGTTGAACTAAGCCGCCCCATGATACAAAGAAAGTTTCAAAAATAAATAAAAAATACAATTCAGTAGGCTGTTGACCTGCAGTTTGTGTTGTACAACGAAGAAGTACTTTTTTTGTAGTTGTAGTCTGGTGGCATTGAAGAGAGACTTTAATGCCTGTTTCAGATGTTGTGATGTTATCTCAAGCTGCAGTGTGTTGAGCTTTTAGGGGCACTGTACGAACTTCTCAAAAAGAGTCATCAACAGCCAGAAAGGAGCTGCGTCAGCAACAGCTCAGCTGTTTTGGGTTACAATCCCCTCCAATGCAGATATTTCCATGATATGAGTGCCTTCATTCAGTTTGTCCTTTTTAGGGACAAAGTTTTGAGATATCTGTTTCCGAGATCTGTGCCTCAATCCAGACTAAATGGAGGTGAGCAGAAGTTTGTTTGATGTGGTTAGAGCTTTGAAAAACTTCAGCATAACTCCCAAAAACGAA
Organism: Labrus mixtus; assembly: GCF_963584025.1. NCBI lineage: Eukaryota > Metazoa > Chordata > Actinopteri > Labriformes > Labridae > Labrus > Labrus mixtus. Next base: position 21,980,785 of record NC_083615.1, read on the forward strand.
CTATTTACAGTTTAGGTTAGTTAGTTTAACTACTTTCTAATTAAGATTAAGTCCCATGTTGTCAGTTTTGTGTTTCACTCCTGTGCTACAGGGACAGAACGCCCTCAGTCAGAAAATAGGTGATAAATATCTATTACTATGACAAAGGCCTTACCCTACAGACACAGCCAGAGGATACAATGTTGTCTCTGACATCATCACATGACAAGCAAAGCGCTGTTGGTCAGGGTGCTTGGTGATGAAACCAAAATACCTGCAACACAATACCAGGGAGAAACACGCAGTTAAGACTTAATACAAAACTTTTTCTAAATAAAACAAGTGCTTAGGAAGAAGCAAGAAGCTTAAATGTGTGTATTTGTCATTAGAACAAATGCCAGTAAACAATTCATCAAGCTTTACTGGCATGAATGCAACAAAGAGAATATTGCTAAAGCATCAAATAGAAAATACAATAACAATAGCAGCAATTATAGTATATAAATGATACTAATATTAATGGATGATGTCATGATGCAAATTGTAACAATTAGATATTCAAGCATTTTGGAATTTCTTAATAGGTCAATATATTGAATTAAAAACTCTCTTCAGTAGTTCCACTCACTTGCTGTGTTTTGGGTGACAGCCACAGAAGGAGATGTTCTTCAACTGGAAGAAATGGAAACACTGGTCCCCCTGTGATAGAGATAAATAATCAAAGTTATAATCCTTCAAGTCCAAACTTTAGCTGGTGTTTGTTTGTCTGCTAACATCATGTCATAAGTTAAGCAAGTAGTAGTCATAGTTTATGAGGTGTTTTGAGACCAAACAGTTGAAGAGGAACTATCCACTAGGAAGTGTCCTGAGAACTACACACCATGGGGACTTTTTTTCTGTCTGCATTCGGACCACCATGTTGCTGGGAGAGTACCTACTCTGAAGCGGGAGCTAAAAAAGTTTTAATTAATCGGGTTCTAGGAACTATCAGAAAATGCCCATTATAATCACTTTTTGAGTTACTTTTGACCAACTCTCTAAACATTTTGATTACCTGCTGTAGCATTTTAGCCACACTGTATTTGAAAGGATTTGACACTTAGAAGGAAGGAGTAACATAGTAGTTATAGTAGTGCACTCTCACCCTGTGCGCGGAGTGACACTGGTCCTGGACGGTGATCTTTACACCCTTCACATTGACCTCCAGCACACAGTTTGGAGGAGGCTGACCTGTGGACCGCCTGTTACACGCCACCTGTTCACACAAATGATCAGAGAATCAGTCAGTCACATAACTGGAGTAGTCTGTAGTGTTCGGAAGTAGTTCAAACAAGCTGCTCTCTGACCATTTTGTAATCAAAAATAGTGTTCATAGTGTTACTTGTAGCTGGAGTAAAAGTAGGCCTTTGTAGATGAGGTAATTGAGCACTATATTTGAGGGACTACTTATTAAATATATTTATATTTATCAAGAAACTGAAAATTATTTTTTCTTATTCAAATGCTGGGAGAGCGTCACAAAAGGAAGTACAACCATCTTGTAGAAATACACTAGCATTTTAAGAAAGCTATTTTACTTCTTTTAAATATATTTTATTTGTTGGCCTGTTTTGCCTTTATTAGGAAGGACAGCTGAAGAGAGACAGGAAATGTAGGGGAAGACATGTAGCCAAGGGCAGATGTTGGGTTTGACCAGCAGCCACTGCGAGGAGGACTACAGCCTCTGTACATGTGGCGAGCAACACAACCACTAGCCTATCCACTTTTAGTTACTGGACTTTAACCTCTCCGCCACATTAAGGGGCAGAGAGGGTCCATCAGAGCTCACCATCTTACTCTACCCTGAGCACGGTGATTATCATTTCACCACAGAGATTCATAAAATTCCATCTTATTTTACTAAGTGCTTCAAGCTGATAGTAAAATGTAGAACGTGAAGTGAACAAAGTGTGTCCATTATACTTTGAGCTTAAGTAGCCAGCTCTGTGCTTTAATGTCCTTATGCAGGATTAAGAGCCAGTGAAGGATTTAGAGAAAACACAGTGTTGAGCTGAAACAGGCACAGCTCTCTTCTAACTTACAACTCTAAGCATATATTGGTCCTGCGTTGGAAGTAAAGTAAGTACGTTTCTAGTAAAATGTTAGCGTGTTCAGAAGCTAATTAAGACGTTTTATTAACAGAAAAAACACAAGAGCAAACATGTGGTTCTATAAAAATAAGACAAAAAGACTGAGTACACATGTTTCCCATTTGATGTGTTTAAGAAAATGTAATTTGGAAATGGGGTTGCATATAACAATTTCAATTTGTAAATTGAAAATAACTAAGAGAATATGTTGCCTGAACAAAACAAAAAGTAACTAAAAGGCATAAGTATGCATACAGAAAATCAGGCACCATAAGTATTTACAGCAGAGGCTTAATTCAAGAGAATGTCTACGTACAAAAATGTTTATTTCAGGGAACAAATTGACATTTGACCCCTCAAAAACCTTTAGTTCATGTAAATTTTTGGCCCTGATTGAAAGAATATCCCTCGAGGCATTCTTGAGATATCTTGATATCTGACTGATAATGGGGCAGTCAGACAAATGGGCTTAAATCTGGGCTGATAGACAATTTAAAAATATAATGGCTTTGCCTATCACTTTCATTGACATCAGTGACATAACAAAACATAGACTGATGTGGTGCAATAACCTGCTGTTGTAACACTTTGCAGGGCGGTGAGGTGGGGGGCAAAAGCAGCAGACTTTACAAAACTGTATGAAAATTTCAAGCTGCAAATTTTAATAATCAATGTACAGTAAACCAGCAGTACAATGCTAGCTTATGGTAGCTACTGCTACTTTGCAACACTATCAAACATATTTATCATTAAATCCTTATTATGAAACATGTTTGAAATGGTCATGCATCCTGCTTAACCTGCAATCAGTACAGGAGGTTTAAGACATGATAAGTCACCAAATAGTTTTCTGTACAGTGTCTGTATGGACGTACCTTTTGCATTGCAGCACACAGCACGTCGTTGCCTGTATGGATGGGGACCTGAACTGAACCGAGGAATCTCACCATGAACTGTTCTGTCCAACCATCTCTTTGGACTGTGAGAAGGAAGGAGAATAAACATGTTTATAAAATGATGTTGATGATGGTGATAATAATCTGTTTCTACAGACCAGTTTTTTTGTTTTGTACCTTGGTCACTATCTTCGGACACCTTGACAGCGTAGAAGGCAGGGAATATTCCAGTAGCTCCAGTCCTCATGTTGTAACCCTGACACCACAGGTCCTCACATTGGTTCAACACCAACACGGGGTCATCTGTCTCTAGGTGAAGCTCATCGGCATGACGAGGGACAAACCTGAAAATCGGCATAAGAAAGTACACTTAACTTTGAATTTAGTTTATTTGGACATGACACTATTCCTTTTGGAATGTTTATGTGTTTACCGGTAGGCGGCTCTGTGGCTCTGCTCTCGCTCCACTCCATCCAAAACACAGGAGAACATGCCGAATGATGCAGCCCCTGCAAGACACAGCATTGATTTTATTCTAACAATAAACACAACAAAACAACTCATCCAAGTGTATGTGTCACATTTATTCCTTTATGAAAAAAAACAGTCAAGTAGTCAAATTCTGACTGACTTAGTAATGGTTATGGTCTACGGGTGGTTATTGAAAAATTCATAATTACATTATAATAGCCTTTCTTACTTCCTTCGTAGACAAGAATGAATGTAATTCAAACAAACTCTATGCATTTAAACATTGTCTTAATCACAGGAACTACATTCATTATGTCCTGAGATTGAAAAACCGACAAGGCAATAGCATGAGGCCTGCTGAGCCACTGTCCATTTTGACTAGTTTTAGTTTCTTGTGTTTCTTTTGTATTAAACATAACTATTTCTGCCCTCCAAGATATGCATGGGAGGACATAATGCCTGTTACCTAATCAGTATACTAAAGGAGAATGCATCCCTACTGAGCTAAATTCATTCAAAACAGCCACATACATATGGCCGGAAAAAAACATGCCCAATGGTAACTCTATTTGATTATCAGGGTGTTTGTTCTTCTTAAGGCAGGTGCTAGATAGCTAATAGCTAGTTGACATTAGATAACACAAGACGCAAACAGTGTCTCATTTTGGGGATAACATCTTTTGGTGGACTCAGTCTATGAAGGACCCAGCCTTGGCAGCCTGTGTGAACTGCTCAGGTTGACCTGAAATGTAATGGTCTGGTCTATGGAAGATTCTCGTTTCCATCACCAGCTGTCACTGCCCTTACCTTTGTGGTTCTAAGTGCTGACCCTGTTGCAACCTTGACAGCTCCAGAACTAGCTGATCAAAATACCCTGATTAATATGACCAACCAATTCATATAGAAATGTAGATTTATGAAGAGCAGAACACTGTCTTAATCTTCACAAATGAGCTAACAAACTTCAGAGCTTTTGATGCTCTGATATGTCATCGGTTTTCAAACGAACATATGATTTGAAGTAATGTTTAATTAGAAAGTAAAATAAAAATTCTGCAACAATATAAAGATATACATAGAGGTAATGTAAGAACTTCCACCCTCCCTACCTATTAACCTAAACAATGTGATGTTTTGTTTTTTGATTGGCCATTCTTATTGTATTTTACCTTAGTTTCTTATCTTTTCTCTTTACAATCTGTACAGTACAAAAATGGAAGATGTAAACTGTTGATCAGAACATCTAAAATAACTACTTTAATGGGTTAGCCGATCGTTGATAAAAACTCTGACTCTTTTGTTTACCTGTGGCACTGTAATTGCTGCCTTTGTTAGTAAATAGGTTGAGGAATTTCCTACTCCTGGAAGCTTCGGCTCTTCCTCCATTAGACTCTTCTTCCTCTGAGGTTATGGTCGATATGACTTTGGATTGCTTGCAGATTCTAGCCACAACTTCCTTCCTTCTCTTCACCTCCTCCTCCCTCCTCCTCTGCATATCTTCTTCCCTCCTCTTTTTGGTCTCCTCCTCCTCAAGTCTCTGCTTTTCCTCCTCTTTTCTCCTTTCTTTAAGCATAGAAGAAGAAAAGATTAAACTGAAAGCAACATAAATCAACAACCAGGTCAACCAGGTTTGATTTCTACATATACACAGTCATCTAGATCAATGTTATCTGTTCAGTGGTGTTCCACAAGGCATAGTATTGGGTCCTCTACTAGTTCCCTTTTTTACCCTATGTTTTGACTTTAAAAAAAAAATACAAATGCATTATCGCTTACTAAAAACATTAATCAAGAAAATGCCAGTTTAAACACCGGCAGCATCTGTGAAAACAAGCAATAGTTGCGGTTGGACTCAATCTAACAGAGATACAAACAGCTTCCAGGCCAACAGTTTGTCTATTTCCTCCCCCAAAGTGAAGTTCAACTTTTTCTTTATTGTTTGCCCATATAGTTGCCATCAATAACAATTCACAGAGACAGAGAAACACTACTTTATTTTCATCTACTCTCTCATGAGGATCACCCACTGTTGGTTTGAGGGATGCCTGTGATTTTGACGTGGTTTTCAATCTCATTTCTATACCCAGTTTATAATACCAACAAAAAACTGTGAAGGCATGGGCTTTATATCAGTGGGCCACAGGCTCCCTCCCTTTGTTTTCCAAAGATAGACTTTGCTTGGACAGGCAAGCAAGGTGTGTTTGCCAACCATTTTTCATTTCTACCTTTCTAAGAAGGACAGAAAAACAGCCTGAAAATCATTCAATAAGATAATAATGAATTGCATAATTCATACATAGGGTGAGACGTCCTCTGGTACATCCCTTCCGTAGATTCATCAATTAAGCTGTGACCTATCATGTCAACTAAAGACAAACTTATGCTTGTGTTTGAAAAACTTATTCTTGGTGCTGATGTCATTCCTCATCAGGTTTCCATTATTTTGATACACTGTGTCATTAAACAACTTCAACCACAAACTACTAGTCCATGGACTAGTACTGACCATAGCCCATTTTGAGCAAGCCTTGTTTCACTGACGTTTTACCTGGACAATTAGTCATGTGGTGTACTTGTGAAAAACAAAACAAAACAATGAACGCTCCCTTTTCTGGTTTTACTTATTTATTTACTTACTTACTTACTTACTTACTGTATAATAGAGGCACTCAGAACTGTAACTTTCTGCCCTTTAACTCTATGATACGAGTCTGAGAATCAGAGACTAACCTCAGTTGTTCTGTTTTAGGAAAATCAACATAGTGAAAAAGCAATCTTTATGAAGAAGTTAAACCACCTTCGTTACAACACACTACTGCTTTGTGGCAGAATTGGGCTCATCCTTCTAAGAAATCAATCTGTGTCATTACCTTCCTGCCTCGCTTCCTCTCTCCTCCTCCTCTCCTCCTTATACTCCGGGTCTTCCTCCTCATTGGCTGACTGATAGACTGTCTCTGCATCGCTGTCATCATTGTGCTCGTTGTAACCGTGCAAGCAGTCCTTGAGGCTGACCAGCTCCAATTGAGCATGTTCATCGACCACCAGAGTGTATTTAACAGAGTCATAATTTAAACCCGCTGAAGCTTCACTCTTTGGTACAGTCTGAGCACCCGCACACTCTTCCTTTGTGACAAGGTTGGTACGATGCACCTCAGACTTACCATCACCTCTTCCTCTCCCTGTGATAACCTCTGACTTTTTACAGCCCATCTCTCTGTTTTTGTTGCCGTCAAGGCAGAAGGTCGGACCATTCTGGATGTTCATGCAGGTAGTCAGATCTCCTTCCCCCTCTTCCTCAGTGATGTCAGGGTTGGCTCGGTGGGACAGAGACGGATTCAGGGGCCCTGGTGGGGGGCCCTCAGTGTCTGAGCTGAGGGACATTCTGTTTGAGCCTCCCTCACTGCTGGACCGGGAGAGAACAAGGGGATTGTCCTGAGTCCTGTCATGGTTTTGGCCTAGGAAAACAAAATTGGACAGATAGGGATAAGAATTATTTTTATTATTCAGGGATAAAATCTGGAGCCATCTAATAAAATGGGAATAGTTTGGAACTTTGGATCTATACCCTGGTTAAAATAATTTTATTGCATGACATAGATATATTACACTGAAAACATGTCCATGGAGAAGATTCTAAACACTTTTTTTTTTTACAGGACTTCTTGTCATTTTGAATAGTTTTGTATTCAGCCCTCAAACTTCATTCTTTAATCAGCTTTGTGCCAGGTACCAGGCATAAAAAACACAGATTTACAGACCTCCTAATGAACATAGCTGTTGTAACAGCATATTATTTGGTTATAAACTGCTTATTTGGCTCTGTGTCTCGTGGTGTGTAAAGAGGCAGTTGTTTGTTCAAACATTTTTCTCAGCAATTTAAAAATGAAATCTTATGACAGTGATGAGTTTTGACAAAAATATGCTTACATGTAATATGCTGATTTGACCATTGTTGGAAGCTACTTTGAAAGCAACCCAACTCTGCTCTCTACCAGCTCTACAGGTGGTTCATTACCTTGGTCTTGGGTCTTCTCCTGATTTCTTGGTGCTACAGGTGTACGTGGGACCACCATGGCGGGCAGATAAACTTCCTGGTTACACAGAATGTTATTCAGCTTGAATCCCGTTCCTTTATTACCCCCTTTAGCACCTACTTTTCCTTTCCCATCAGCCCCCTTGTTTTTCAGTCCATTGGTTTCTTTTGACCTCTGATGTCCATTCTTCTCCTTCTCTTTCCCCCTGGACTCCTCACACAGTCGTCCTCCTCTTTTCTCTTCCTTCCCCACTGTCACCCCGTCCTTCCCTCTGATGTCCCCAAGGGTCCTCTCTCTCATCGCTGTCGTTGCTCTTCCTACCGTTTTGCCTCTTCCTCCTCCTCCTCCTGCTGCTTTCCTCTGACTCCTTGGTGTGCTGGAGGGATTTGTGTGTGTGGCTCTGAGCCCCTGTTTTTCCTGCGGCCGAGTGCGTGCGTCTGCAGCGGCAGCAGCTGTCTGAGTGTTGGTTTTTCCATTAGCTCCATTGGCAGTGGGGGGTTTTGGGGCCGGGCGCCGCGTGCTGCGTCGGACTTTGTCCTCTGGTTTTTGTTGGCTATCGGGTGGTGTGAGGTCTCCTTTACACACAAGAAATGAAACAATAGTTTCAGATTAAGTGTTAGGCAACCAGATGTAAGAGTAGGGATTATCAAAGTAGCCCAAAAGTAAGCAGTTTATCTTTGATGAGTTACAGGAACAGAGAAAAAAATCCATGCTAGATGATATTCAAGTAATTCAAGAACATCTGTACTTTATTCTCAAGAATCTGTTGATATGATGCCTTGCACCCCCACTTTTTTATATTTTATAACATGTAATTAAATGGTGTTTCCTGTTATCTTGTCCCCTTTTAAATATTTTGGAACCTTTATCCCTGGTAGGTCTGAAACTTTTTGGAACATCCCCAGTAGATTCCTACAGCCAGCAAAAACAATGGGCTTAAATGGCTGCTCGTGCACATGATCCAAGTAGGACCAACAAAAGTGCTTGTTTTTGCCAAAAAACAAGATTTAGTTAGGATCAAATAGGCTATATAAAAGTGGAGGAATACCCCATTCAAATTAATAGAACTGATTTAATGAGCCATTCTCAGTTTTACTGTACCGGTCGTGTGTACTTAGACTTGCAAGGCTTAATCTTTCAGACAATATGCTACTGGCAGGATCAACCAGGTAGCCTGGAACATGGTCACCGGCGACGGCGCCTAGTGGCGCTGGGTCGAATTTGTGAGGGAAAGGTTTATTTTACACCAATGTGAGCCAATAAGCAACCTTTTGTAACTATTTGTGCTAAATGTATTTCAAACAGAAAATGCGTACTATAGAAATCCCATCACTACTTCCCTGCCCAGTGTTCTGTCTTTTGTTTGTTTGTTGTTGTTTTTTTGTATACATTTGATGTCCATACCTGTTATGTGTGGGGAGGAGGAGTGGGAGTCCTTCCAGCTGTCCTTCTTTCCAAAAGAGTTGTTGTTAATGCAGTCCTGGATGTTAAAGAGACAGAAAAGCAGCATAAAACTCAATTCAACACACCAACACACACACACACACACACACACACACACACACACACACACACACACAGAGGAGGTTTTGTTAGCCAGCACACAAGTGTGTACTGAGAGCCAGACCTACCCGTCTTGTGTCATCTTGGGTGCACACAAAAGCCTCTCTAGTTTGACGCTAAAGGTGGTCTAGAAATTATTTTCTCTCACTGCAGGATTAAAACTATCAAATGATCAGAAACTTATGGGGAGCAAGGATCAGTCTTTTATAGATTGTGTCCACGTCACGTTGTTTTAGTTTCCAGAACCTGCTATGGAAGCAAGTATTGTTGCCATAGAGATTTGAATATTTTATGATTAACTGTGACTCCTGAATTACTGAATTTAGTCAAACAATCAGTTCTGCACTGTGTAGCTGCAGCATGGACTTTCACATATTTCATCTCTTCAACACAACTCATGTTTGCGTCACCTGACAACCACAGAAAACCACGATATTCAGATAAATATCTAGTTTTGGGGACTTGCTACCCTTATATTGCCCTCAGAACAATCGCTAACAGCGATTTCAGTCGCTAACATCAATGTCCTTACTTGCACTTCACTGACATATTGCATGACGAGGGTTCAATCCCCAGCTGAGCAACATGTCCGATGTGTCCTTGGGCAAGACACTCAACCCTGCATTGCTCCCGAAATTCAGCATCAAAGCATAGCTACTGTAGGTGAGTGCTAACTAGCTAACATTAACTAGTTAACCTTACCTAACGATAGTATCAGGATCATTGTCAGCTTTCACTTTCAGTCAGTGTTCTAGGGCAGTGATGTTAGAAAACGGGCACTCATATTTTACTCAACTTAAATTATATTTTATGGCAGGATTGGGCAGAGTCTGTTATTTTGTTCCCTCCTGGATGTTGTTGTTAGTTAGCAAAAGACAAAATAACAGAAACATTCACTAGATTAAAAAAAACCCGATATAAGTATATGAGGGAATAATATAAAAAAATGTATCCTAATATTATTGTTAATATCAGTATCATCCTCACTCTCATGACATCATTGCCAGGAAAAGGAGGGAACATCAACCAGGAAGTGTGCAACAGACCAGCCTAAATGTCAGGAGAACCACACGTCATGCTGACTCACTTGCTGACATCCCATCATGCATCTGGATTTTCTAATGCACACTTTTTCTGTTCTGTGAGGATGGTTACTCAGCGTGTATGTGTGTGTGTGTGTGTGTGTGAGTGTGTGTGTGTGTGTGTGTGAGTGTGTGTGTGTGTGTGTGTGTGCGTGCGTGTAGATCAAAGCATCTCTCTCTCTCTCTCTATGTGAAACAGATCCCTCTCTCTTAAAAACAACAACACACTGATCTGATATTTCAATGGCATACTTAAATCTAAAGGAATCACTTTTACTATCAACTAAATCCATGTCGAAGAGAGCAAACCGCTGGCTGTTCTTCTCTCATGTTTACACTCAGAGGGGGAAGCTCAAAATGTCATGATGGCTTACTGCTGGGTTCTACGTTGCCTATCATTGTTGGGAATCACATCACTATGGTTTTGGGTTGGCTGAGGCTCATTGTAGAGCTAGTTGGCATTTTGATCCTCAGCTTCAGCTTCTACATGTCAAAGTATTCGTCGCCAAGTAACTGAAACCTAAAATGCTCCTGCGGTTGAATGTGTATGAATTGGATTAGTTAATACTGATGGGCTCTTAGTACAGCAGCCTCCTTATCAGTGTATGAATGTGTGCATGGGTGAATGTGATTTAGAGTCAAAGTGCTTTGAGTGGTCAGAAGACTAAAGCACTATATAAGTACTGTCTATTTACCATTTAACATTTCATGTTACACTTGTTTACACTTCCCAATTCTGCTCTTTCCATTGTCTTATCACTTTCTACTCAAAAGACAATATACAGTGAACATAGGAGCGACATTCTCTCATTTAAACAACAGTAATAAAGCATGAGTAAATATAATACAATAGTCCAAATGTCTTACGATTTGGAAATCTGTAAGAGTAACCACTATAGGCTTGTGTCTGACAACATTAACACAACTATCAGAGTTATTTTAAAGTATGGCTGAAAAGTGTCACCGTCTCAGCTAGGCCCTAATTAACTAGAAATATTTCACATACTTGGCATCCAAAAAACTTAAATTACTCTTTATATTACAAATGAACAAATATTAAAATGTTCAATGATAATGTGAATGCTGCAAAGTTTTATAAAATAACATAAAAATCTGTATGATCACAGGGAAGACATTTTAGTTTTTCTTGAGTCAGTTCCTCTTTCACTTTCTTGTGAGTCGGATAGGGATCTGATCCAAAGTTGTATTGATTTTTGTTTGGCATATGCTACACACACTTACAAAACTGACAGAATAGTTTTGCTCACAAACAGACAAGCAAACCACACTGAACAAAAAAAATATCTTCGATTGCATAGTCACAACAGTAAATACATATTCAGGCCCTCGTCCTGCTCTATGTCATGTCTCACGATGGTGTTTGAAGATAAAACGATGACGAACAAATATGTGATAAGTCAGATTGATTGTGTTTCTTTGATCCCTGTTTCTACTCCTATGCTAAGCTAAGCTAACTGGCTACTACCTGTAGTTTAATATTTAGTACACAGGACACATTTTTCCATGGCTCCTCTTGAAAATTATCTTGTACAATATCATTCATACATGTCATTTTGTATTATTTATTTAAGTCTCCTGACTGTAGGAATACTGCTGTTCACAACTTTTCTGACAAAAATTTGGCAATAAACCTGATTCTGATACAGCTCTGAGTGATAAGATCTTCTGCAAGAAAACACGTAATTTAGTCTTGTATCAGTCAATACTATAAGCTTCTAAATAAATAGTTATGAATGTTAGTTGTTATGAATTTTTTTTTTTAACCACAAGCCAGCTTCCTGCTAATAACCTCCTTTAAGGGTTATCTCTCACCTTCAAAACCAACAGAGGATTTCTCTTTGATGGGAGACAGACCCGAGCAGGTAAGATATAAAAACATGTCATTAGCCCTGTCACAAAACCAGACTCCATACAGTCTAAGTGTACCTAAAATTACTTTCAGACAGACATTAGAGATCAATATGGCTGCCTCTGATGCTAAATCAACAACCTCCTCCCTCAAACAGAGGCAGAAAACAGTGTAGGGGAAGCCAGACTTCACCTTGAGGCAAAAGAGTGCTGCTTGATCTTTTGTTTCAAAATGGTCCCTCTTCTGCAACTTAGACTTGTTCTGAGCAGGTGTAGAATCCACCTCCTCATCCTCTAGGCGAGCCTTAAACTCCCCTTTTCTGACTGCAGGGTTTAGGGAGCACATGTCTTAAAGTATCATACCAATTATTTCACAGATCTTTCAAAGTCACATTCCCTCTTTTCAGCCCGTCTATGTTTGCTCATAATGTGTCTAAAGCAAAGCAAAGTCAGTGCACCAGCTCAGTTCTCAGATTACAGTGCATGAATGCACCATTGCCCTGATGAGTCTGCATATACAGCTGCTACTATATAGAGATAGGAGAATTATGCAGAGAATAGAGATGGGCGTCTGATATTTCTCACTAATCTACTCTCCCTTTTCATTGCTTAACAAATGAAACATATAGCCACTGATGTCTTCAAAACAAGTAACAATATAGCAGATTGATGCATGCTGTACAACTGTTAAAAGAAGTCTTTTTAAACAAAAATTTCAAGATGTCTTCTGATGTATTTTGAAGGTTGGTAATGAGAGACAGAATTGGATCAGCGGTAGAGTCGGTCGTCTCTCAACGGGAAGGTCGGGGATCCCCAAGCTCCCCAAGTGGCTCTGGCTTCTTCATCTGCGACGTGTGAATGTGTATGAAACGATAAAGCGGCATAGTTTATCGTCTAATAAGCAACTTGAGAGGTGTCCATGGATTCAGGGCAATAAGGAAGCCGCATTCGCACCTCCAGATGTATCTATAAAGTCATTATTTGGTTGATTGCATCCCCAAGAGCCTGTTCTTCTGCTTCTGGTGAGTCTCAGTTGAGCTCTAAATACAAGCTTCACACTGCCATACAGCAGCTATATGCGCTAAAAAAAAGTCTTGGGATTTACTTGCAATTAATGGGTCTTTAATGTTGCTAAAATAACATCATCATGATACAGAATTGTAAAAAATAAAAATAAAAAATCCAATCTTTGTCAGGTCTGTTCTCAGATGGATAATAAATCAACTTTTCAAAATGCTTGTTTGTTGAATGGAGGTCAGATCTATCATTACTGATGCTTCACAGGAAGTTGGAAACCTACACACTGATTGAGTATCAAGCAGATTTGTCACTCAAGTTGACATTTTTAAATCTTTGGATTATAACCTGCGCCTGAATGCTGACATCCGTTTAGGGATAAATATATCGCCGTCAGATTACCACTAATGGGAACCAAAATTACATTACAGTGGATTACATCTGCTGCTCTCCACATGGCTGTGTTTCCCACACACACCAAAGCCTGCTGATATGTAATTGGTCATTACTACTCAGACTACAATCATTTATCAGGCATGTTGCTTATATCTGTTGGAACAGATGTATTGAACAACCCAAAGAGCAGAACCTATTAACACCTTGAAGCCACCTCCCTAACACGTGCTAACTTTAGAACTAACAATTAGGTGATTAATTCACTGCTAAGAGTCAATCACTACACAAAAGTACACACACACACACACACACACACACACACACACACAGACACACACACACACACACACACAAACACACAGACACACACATGCACGCACGCACAAACACACACACGTGCACAGGACTGTGTAAACAGCAGGGCTTACATGTTAAGTGAGAGTGAGTGTTATCTGGTCTAGCCTAATCCAGCTCCTGTGGTGAGTCCAGCTGTCAGGCAGGAGTCTGCTGAGGACACAGTTTACAGCTGACTGATGATCAACACACTGCACGTTTGATGTGTTTGACATTGACGACCTGATCAATACTACACTGGCTGATCATGGACTCGTGCTTTTTATAGACTTTTTTTCCATTATGTAAACTCTTCACGTATAAATTGCTATAAGTATTTGATATTAGGGAAAATATTAGCATTGGATTTAAACAATTAACATAAAGCATTCTTTTTCATGCAGTTTTCCTTCCTTATACTGGTCATACTAAAGTATACTATCTGCATATGTCCTGCATTACTGTAACTGCAACTGGAGAATTTAGGAAATCATCGTCATGTGCAAGACCGATTTCTGGATGTTCTTTAAAAAAAAAAAAAAAAAAAGATCAAAAATATTTAATAAAGACAAATACAAACCAATTAAAGTGCATTTCTGATTAAACATTCTGGTAACACTTTTAATAAATATCAATATTCACCATTAACTAGTTGCTTATTAGCATGCTAATTAGTAGCATACTGGCTGCTTATTATTAATATTCATTATTAAGTAGTGTAGTCATTATTAAGTGCTTATTAGTACTGTAATCTACATCACCATAGTCTATAATAGGTCATTAACTAAGATGATAATCAGTTAGGACATTTTTTCTACATGAATTATGAAGTTAATATGCATTTGCTTACTTCGACCTTATAAGGGCCATACAACGAGAAGCATAGAATCACGTACAACCTTTAAAGTTCAAGTATTCATGATGGGCTTAGTGCAAAACCCATTTTGAGTCAAGTAAAAGTATCACACATGATTAAATGAGAAACCCTTTGAAGCAGCATATACCTAGCAGCCTCTATATGTTCCCTTAATCCTCTGAGACCAGGTCCACAGCTCTTACAGTGCTGCTGCATTAAAGCAAACAGGGCCGGTATGCAGCTTGTGAAGGATTGAATTGAAGACACAATAACCTTCTATATCTGCCTGTCAGCACATCGTCACTCTATTTCAGGGTGGAGAGGATCATTGAGTGTTGAATGAACCTGTACTGATAACATCTATATAGGAGACGTTCACATTACATCCTTTAGGTACACTATTTCTCTAAGGACAGTGTTGGATGTTATCAACAATGCAACAAGCTGACATCTTGTTAGATTTTAGAAGTTGAATGTTGGGAAGATTTCAAAGAAGAGATCATGGTTGAGTTAGGAGGGCATGATAATTCAGTTTCCTGATCGAGTTAATCTGAATGAGTTAATGATATAATGCTGATTTACCCCTCTGTATATCCTTGCATTTGAAGAGTCATTTTAACACATGTACAAAACTATCGGGACGCTTAAATTCCATCTGCCAAATTCTTTATCCAAACTTTATCAGGACAGTTTCCTTCCAGTCCCATATAAAATCTTTAGCATTAAGTCGGGGGAGCCGATGTGTGAACACAGTGGGTAATATTTATGAAAATGCATGCAAGTGTGGACGTGGTAATAAGGTTTATATCATGCGACCAGTGCACGACCGGTTTGATCTTTGTGCACGTAATTGCACGAAACTGCTACACACTGTTTTCTGCTCTCCAGTATGTTCTTCTCCACTCCTTTCTTCATCCTTTGAATACGTACACTTACATGTAGCATTGCTAAAAGGGCAAAAACTGTCACCATACCATAGGACTCTGTTGATCTATCCGCCATTTTGGATTCGTGTTAACACTACACTCTGACATCTGCAGCATCCTTTTTACGTCATGTCCTGCATCCTTAGACAACAATATTTAAGTGACACAAGAAAGAAAAGATCCATTTTCATATGGGTCATTCCTGTTACGTTGTCAGACACTACAGATGCAAACCTGAGCCTGTTGGTTACAGTTACAGGTAGGCTACTGTTGTGTACTTTGAACACACAGCAAACAATTATGATGCAGCATTTACAGCATGTGTTCTGCATGATGAAGGAATCTCCTGGCCTGATTTGGACTTGTACATTTGACCAACTCTAACCACCGAAATGCCATCACAACAACTGTGGTTAAAAGATGCTCCGTTGGAACTCGTACATCTGTGTGTTGAGTTATTTAGCTGTATCTGAAGGGAGACCCTGGTTAGGGTGCTCTGATCTGATCTGCACTGACACAGTCAAAAGGGTGCAACTCATTTAAAGGGATACACCAGGAAAATAGTACTGCTGCTACTACTGCTTGATCCCTCAAGAAAGCACTCATTACTGAACACCCCTCCAGGAGCAAAGGCTAGCTACACCGCTGTATCATCTGGACTTGTTATGATAGAAATGTTCCTCTAGACTTGACATTTTATGATCCTGCTCTTCTATTTTTTACCAGAAGACACAGCTACAGATGACCTATATTAACCATACTTGTATGTATTTAACAAAATGGCAGACTGCCTCAGAGGATCTTGTTATAAAAGCCCAACCAGGCTCAGTTTCCCCACCAGTAAATATGAGCTGTCAAGGCGTCCTTGAAGAAGTCAAACTGCTCACCTATTGTGGGTCTGCTGCATGATACATGATACAGATTGACTTATGAGTATGAATGTCCTAAAAATAGGTATGTGCCCTGAATGTATGCCACATATCGGGGAGAGAAAATGTGCCTTTATCGAGTCGGAGCTAATTATACACGGATATAAACGTACCATTTTCACAACTGACCCACTGCCAAGACTCACACACACACCCAAGAGCATTCACAAACACAGAGACACGACCGGCCAACGCTGTCTCATTCTGAAGACAGCATCCTCCTGGAAACACACACACACACACACACACACTTAACACACAGTAACCCATTTATTCAGCCTGATGTCACTGCTGCTTAACACAGCATCCACCCCTCCTCACACACAGACACGTATACAGACACACACACACACACGTACACACTGATTTGAAAAACAAGGATCCTCCCAGCCTCCCTACCTGGGTGCCGGCTTGTGGCAGTTGAGGGAACAGAGCCAGGGTGGTCGGCCTCTTTGGTCGATATTTATCCATGACAGCACAGGTTTGAGCCCCCTCTAACAGGTGATAGCTTCCTCCCTCCCTCCTCCTCTTCCTCCTCCTTTATTAAGCCCGGTTCGGCGCTCCACAGCTCGGACAAGGCCTCCCCCACCCTCCTCTATCTCCCTCTCTCTTACCCCTTCTTCCTGCTCAGTCTCCTCAGCATCGATCAGCTCTAAGCACCCAGCCCCAGGACACACCCCTCAAACTCACTCCTCGCGTTATTATTGGCTGGCCACAGTGTCACATCATCATCACCATCATCTTCCTGGCAGGAGCAGAGCGGAGCAGAGAGAGGAGGAGAGGAGAGACGAGAGAGGGAGAGACAGGAAGAGGAGAAGAGAGAGAGAGAGAGAGAGAGAGAGAGAGAGAGGGAGAAGGGTGGCGTTGAATGGAGGCTGTTAGTGTTGAGTGAGGATTGACAGAGCGAGGCAGGCAGGGAGGGAGGAGAGAGAAGCAGATGCAGGCAGGAAGAGAGAGGGGGGAGGAGGAAGTGAGGCTCAACCAATCAGAGGAAGGCATGACATCATCAGCTCATCTGCCTGTGGCGTTTCAAGGCTAATAAACAGTGAGTGTGCCTGTGTGGTGAGTGTGTGTGTGTGTTTGTGTAACCTTGTCAAATAAGATTAGACTGTAACAGTGATCCCATGGAGAGACAAAGACCAAAGACCAGCCAGTAAACCTATCAAATAGTCAGCCAGCAGAGGACCCAGAAAACCAGCCATTTAACTGTTTAGACACCGACTGACCAGTGATCTAGTAAGACATCCAGTGAGCCAAAGAACCAGACAAGTCAGAAAGACAGCAAATCAATTGTAGTCCACAGACAAACCAGTTAGCCAGTATTTTAACAGTCTAGCTAACAATAAACTAGTAAAGCAGGCAGCCAGCCAAGCAATTTAAAACACAAGACACTTTTCGTCTGGCCAAATCAGCCTGCAACCATTCACTTGACCATTTATTAAACAGCACTCATTTGGCAGCCAATCTTGGAAACCATTTGCTATAATCTGATGACAATACAGACTATTGGAGTCCTAGCTAACTCTACAGGGCTTCCAGTGTAGCAGATGTTAGCTATAGGACTTCTGGTCAAGAGGATCTCTTCTATGTGTTGCCCTTGTTCATACTCGACTCACAACTTATGAAAAGACAATGGACACAGAAACACATGCCGGCATGTGTTTGTTTAGGAATAAATTAAACAATAAATAGTCATTAGATGACGGTTGATGGAAGCTGGGATTTTATTTTGGGTGGTTGCTTTCTGTTTCTTTTCCTGGCAACACTGACTTTTTCCTGTAAACAACCATATACAATCAAATGCTAATGGAAAATGCCTCACACCCTACGAGCAAAAACCAAAACATCAAAATCCAGTCTACTAAGGGACTACTAACGTCATCATCCAGTTCTCCAAAAATGAATTAGACTGTCATTTTCAATAACCCAGATTGTAAGTATCAGAGATTAAAGTCTTAACTAAGTTAAAAAAAGATGTTCCTTTAAACTGTGGATGATGCTATCAATCTTATTGCTGATTATCTGTTTATCATCTGTTCATAACACCTGATTAAATTCATTCAGTGAAAAGGGGTTTCATGTCATGGTCCTTGTCTAATAATGTATTTTATGTTTTATTGTTTTTCAGTTACTATTTCTATCCTTTGTTTCTTCCCTCCTTTGCTTCATTTCTCTCGTTTGTGATTGGGTGCCTCTCCCTTATTATTTAGCTGTAATTAGCACATTTCCTGTTTCCTGCAGTGATTGATTTCAGACACAGAATATGTCTTTCTTCCCCTCTCCAAAAAAAGAAATGTGGTATTTATCAATATTAACAACCCACTGGAGAAGTCCATTACAGGCAGTGGATCGACAAAACCATGCAGGAAAATGATGAATAAACCTAATAGGTTAATATTGAGATCCCAAATATATTTCATATATCTCTTATGATTCCCCTTTAATTTAAAACAACAATAATAATAATAATAATAATAATAATAATAATAATAATAAAGTTTATTTATATAGCGCTTTTCGCAGACAAAGGTCACAAAGTGCTTTACATCAACAAAAAACACAAAAATAGCATACATACAATGAAAGAAGAAAAAGAAAAAATGAGTATGTTATGGACAACATTATAAAATCCTGCTATAACCAGGAACAATAAAACATAGATGAGTAGGTACACTGGGTGGACCTGGTTACCCATAGGCCTGTCTAAACATTAACGTATTTAGTTGTTTTTTAAAAGACTCAACAGAGTCAGAAAGACGTAGCGAGACGGGTAGAGAATTCCAGAGGATTGGTGCTATGGACTGAAACGCACGATCCCCACGAGTCTTAAAATGTGTCTGCGGGACACACAGCAGGTGTAGGGTGTTTGACCTTAGTGAACGGGTGGGTGAATACGGGTGAATGAGTTCTGACAGATAATCTGGGGCCTGACCGTGAATGGCTCTGAAGGTGAGAATGAGAATTTTAAACTTAATCCTATATGCCACAGGGAGCCAGTGCAGTGCATTACAATAATCGATACGAGATGAGACAAAGGCGTGCAAAATCATCTCAAGTTCTGCGTAACAGAATAAGTAAAATAAGTAGGGAAACATCCTGTAAGCAATGAGGAATTTACAATGGATAAAACAGGTGGACCAATAGTAGGTAAACGTTTTAAAAACAGTGAAGGTGGTAAGACATCCAAGGAGCTATTAGTCAGCTTTGTTTTCATTGTCAAATCCAGGAGTCCAAGACAGTAGGGGTAGCAGAGGAGCTGTCTCTAGGTGGGTGAGAGTTTGAATATTGGACCTTATAGCCAATACCTTATCAACAAAGAAGAAGAGGAACTTATTGCAGTCATCAGTTGAACAGCATGGTAAGGTGGATGGAGATGGTGAGACAATATTGTTGATTGTGTCAAATAAAACTTTTGGATTCCTTCTAGAGGAAGAGATTAAAGTCAAAGCCAAAGTAAGCAGTTCTGGCTTCCTGTACTGCTTCATTCAAAGAATGCCGCACATCTTTGAGATAAAGGCGATGTACCTCTAGTCCAGTGGATTTCCATAGTCGTTCAGACTTGCGACGTTGCTGTCTCAGGCAGCGGACAGCATTGGTCATCCATGGGGAAATGTTAGGAATGGCCTTAGTCCTCATCTTTAAAGGTGCCACTGTGTCCAGTAAAGTGGCACAATGAAGATTAAAAGATTGTAATAAAAGGTCAGTATTGTTTAGGTGTGAATGGCAATCCCAATCATATGGTGCTAAGAACTGATTGGCTGTATCTGTTGTAATGATGCGGGAGTGGAAGGTTCTTCCAACACTGGGAGGATCAATGGTTACACAAAGATCAAAGAAAATACTTCTACGGTCACTGATCAGTAGGTCTTCACATCGGACATGGTTGACATCTATCCCTAGAGAAAAAAACAGGTCCAAGGTGTGGCCTTTTATGTGCGTTGGGCCTACAACATGTTGCTTGAGGTTAAAAGAATCTGTAATATTGAGAAATTCAGTGGCTGCAGAATTGGAATCATCATCAATATGCAGGTTCAAATCCCCAGCTAAAAGTACTCTGTCCAGTTTAATACAAGATGTTAAAAAGTCAGTGAACTCAGGTAAAAACTGTCCTGCTTGACCAGGAGGTCGGTAAATTAAAATACAATAAAAGGGATTGATCCTTCCAATTTTGGTAAGTTGTAGTTCAAAGGTGTTGAAATGATCTGTGCTCACCAATTGACATGAGAATGTGTTTTTCCAAACAACAGTGAGACCTCCCCCGCGGCCAGACAACCATGGGGTCCCAATAACGGCACAGTCCCTGGGGCATAGTTCATTTAAATGAACATGTTCCATATCCCTCTGCCATGTCTCAGTTAGGAGTAGAAAAGACAAATTTTGTCATTTAAAATATGTGACTTATTTGCTACTGAGCGGGCATTGATCGAACACATTTTAATAGAGTCTGTGTTAAGAGCTTTAAAAGCTTTGGGGGAGCGAGAAATTAGTCGGATCACTTGCACACGATGGTGATCCTGACAATCACGAAGGCGTGACTGGTGGTAAGTGATTCTGACTGGGATGGCCATGGTAGGAGTAGCAGCCCCACCTAACCTCAAGAGGGAGCTATTGGGGTCTACATGAGGGAGAGAGCGTAAGCTAGTCTGGTGAGTGGAGGCTTGTCTGGGGGAGGTACCTGGAGAGCTGGATAGTGATGGCTGAGGTCGGAGGGAGGAGCGAAAAAAAGTGATGAGTCATTGAGGGCGTGGAAAAAGGTGCAGCAGGTGGTGAGGTGGTGTGTGATGTCAACAGTCAGGCATGTGTAGTTGATTGCACAGCGTGAAAAATTTGCTGCCTTGTTTAACGGTCACATATTATACTCCTTTTCAACACGTTTAAAAAAAAGTCTCAGGGCTCCCCGCAACATGTCTGTGACGTTTCTTGCCAAACATCCACTCTGATCCTGTATTTGATCATGCCTATAAACCGCAGAGGAGGGCAGAACAATCTCCTGTTTGTGGGAGTGTCACCCACCCTGGGGGAGGGGTTACTGCCCTTTGTGATGTCACAAAGGGGAAAATCTCCAAACAGCCTGTTTGAGCACAAATTTTCTAAAAAGTGGAGCAGGCAAAAGAGGGGGAGGATGGACTTTTCTCATAATTGAGGGTTTGTAGTCTATGGACACATATTAGTGTTAGAACAACTTGGTAAAGTGTATTTTGCATAATAAGTAACCTTTAAAGAATTACATATTAAAGCTGATAATTTTTGAATATAACTAAGAACAGAGGAAGGGGGATTATTCTTTTAAAATATGATTGTGGGTTCTCTTTCCAGTCTGTGATGATCTATGAATAAAGAGAAGCAGTCTATCAGACTTAATGGGAAATTTGCTTTTTTTATTAGAACAATAATTAACTGTTAATTGTTTTGTCATGATTTGGTCTTATTTAGTTTTTTATTTCAGTATTTAGGTTTCCATGTTTTAATTTCTCCCGTTTATCCTAGTGTTGCTTGTTTCCCTTGTGTGTTTTTGTCCTCATGTTTCATAGTTTAGTCTTTAGTTTTTCGTGTGTTATTTTGTAACTTCGTACCCTAGTGTTTCTTTTTGTTCTCGTGTGTTTTTGTTACTTTCTTGAGTTCTCTGTGTATCTTAAGCCCTATTCGCACGGCGCGGTCACACTGGCCATCCGTACCGTGCTGTACCCAAGCACGATTGGCTGTCAGCGTTGTTTACCCGCGTGCTTGTGCTCGTGCATGAAGTGTACCGTGCTGAAGCACACCTCTCCGAAGTGTGCCAAAGCCAAGGAAGTGTACCGTGCCTGAGCACAATACGGAGCGGTCACACTGGCCAAACGAACTGGACTTTAGCATTGAAGCGTGCTCGGGCACGGTACGGATGGCCAGTGTGACCGTGCCCTTAGAAATGACCCCACCACGTCTGTGCATTGGGATAAGCGAAGTCTGTGTTTTAACTCGAATTTACTGACATTATCCCCCGGATATGATGTCAAGTGTTAACCTTTCTTGCTTCGGCGTTCAGGCCGTGGTCGCACAGCGGAGACAGATTGGTCTGCTTCAGGGCCGAAATTGTAGCCCTCCACTTCGGGACTAACCCCCGTCACTTTATCCGGGGTGCAGCAAGTTGTAAACAGACATGGAGAGTCCGGCTTGTTACTTGAGTTGTCGGCCGTTTGTTACGCACACAGAGCTCAAACTGTGCATACACTTCCGATGCTGACTAGTTTCTCTGCGCTGATTCTACTCCGGTCCCCGGCATCAGAAGCGTGCCTCTCGTACACTCCCCTCGTTCTCTCTCTCTCCTCACTCACTCTGAGCCATTCACAGACAGACATTCGCTACTCGTATAACACAAGGCTCTGCGTAATCTATGCGTAAAAGATAGAAAAATGTTCCATGTAATGCATCTCATCATCTTTGGAGATTTCGCTCTTCTGATGGATTTGAGCTTGCTCTTTCTGTGAATGAGTCTCCATGCTGTGTAGCTAGATGAGCCTCCTGAATTTGCACCCAAAATGCTGTCAAAACTTGAATTTATAATTTATAATAATTGCCAACGCAGCCTGCATAATTTGCATAAGAAAATGGCAGAAAAAAGGCATGGAGAACACAACAAAAACAAAAAAACTACCCTAAATCACAGAGATGCCGATTCACACGGGACTAATATTATATGGTAGGTAATTTGCAGTGGAATTTTTACTTTACAAGTTACGGACATGGCAGATTCGCACGGAATTAAGATCATAGACAACCTCCGCATTTATTACAAATTACTAGAGGTCCCCAGGTAATACTAGTCCCGTGCGAATATGGCTTTAGTGTTTCTTGATTTATGTTGTAGTTCTAGTCTCCAGTGTTTCTTGTCTGGTGTTTATTCCTGCCTCTGTGTGTTTCCCTCCAGTGTGATTGCCCTCATTGTCTTCACCTGTCTCACCTGTGTCTGATTACCCTGTGTCTATTTAGTCTCTGTGTTTCTTCACCTCTGGGTCAGTTCATTGTTGTTTGTCGTTATATGTCAGTTTTTGCTCGTGCTCCTGTGTGGCTCCCTGTTTTTGATCCCTGTGTTTTTTTGTTGAACTTTTGGGAGTAAGTCTTTGTTTTGCCTTTGGCCTTTTTGCTTATTAACTATATTTAGTTAATTCTGCACGTGGGTCCAGTTCCTTGTTTTTCCCCTGAACGTGACAGAATGAACTGACCAGACCATGGACCCAGCAGGATTATTTTCTTTTGAATTGCGTGAGGTTACTTATAACCTCACATGCCTAAGAAATGACTTAAAATATGCTTGCTCTAGCAAGGAAAGACTGGCAGCCATTTCCACGGCTCAAGAGGAAATTCTTTCAAGACCATGGCTCAAACACTTACTCCCTGAGTCGACTAGAGACTTTTTCTCTTCGCCTGCTTCACAGTCCTGTACCTCTGAGACTGTTCATCCTCAGCAGCCGGTGAACCAACCCGAGCCTCAGCCCAGGCCTCAGTCTAAGCCTCATCATCCATGTGTTCCTGTTCCTGTTCCAGCAGAGCGCTGTCTGTCCCCTGTGCCTGTGTCTGCTGAACCGCATCTGTCTCCTGTGTCTGCTGAGCCATGTCTGTCATCTGTGCCTGTATCTGCTGAGCTGCATGTTATGTCATGTCATATGTGATGGTCTTATTTAGTTTTGTATTTCAGTTTTTTATTTAGGTTTCCATGTTTTAATTTCTCCGGTTTATCCTAGTGTTGCTTGTTTCCCTTGTGTGTTTTTGTCCTCATGTTTAGTCTTTAGTGTGTTATTTTGTAACTTTGTACCCTAGTGTTTCTTTTTGTTCTCGTGTGTTTTTGTTACTTTCTTGAGTTCTCTGTGTTTCTTGATTTATGTTGTAGTTCTAGTCTCCAGTGTTTCTTGTCTTGTGTTTATTCCTGCCTCTGTGTGTTTTCCCTCCAGTGTGATTGTCTTCACCTGTGTCTATTTAGTCTGTGTTTCTTCCCCTCTGGGTCAGTTCATTGTCGTTTGTCGTTGTCAGTTTTTGCTCGTGTTCCCTGTTTCTGATCCCGGTGTTTTTTTTGTTAAACTTTTGGAAGTAAGTTTTTCTTTGCCTTTGGCCTTTCTGTTTATTAAATCTATTTAGTTAATTCTGCACGTGGGTAGTTCCTTGTTTTTCCCCTGAATGTGACACTGTTTGATATTCAGAAGACTCAACTGCTTTCAAATTCTAGTCTTGCTTTCAATTTGAAGCATTTTGGGATCAGCTAATCAAAATGTTCAGAACATGGAGACATCATACTGTACGTAATGGTTCACAAAACCCCATATTCCACATTTCTCTAGAAAACCATATCTTGATTGGTCAATTGTTATCAAACTAGAGAAACTTTATACACATTTTAAGAGATTTCTCAGTTCATGGGAGAAAAAAAAACATTCTTATCTCATCAGAAATATCAAGGGTTTTCTTGTTGATTGTGAGCTATCTTTCAAAGCACATCGTGCCAATTTGGTCTCCAAATTTAAGGTGATGTTAGGCTACTATTTGAGAAATAAATCCTGCTTTTTCCTCTGTTAGGAAACTTCTTGCGTCATCAACATTGTTGCCTTTGTTGGATTATGGAGATGTGCTTCAGCCAAAGGTTTACAGTCATTGGACATTGTGTATCACTGTGCATTGAGAGTTGTTGCTGGTTGTGGATTCCTTACTCCTCACTGTGACTTGTAAATGAAATCTTGTTGGCCATCCTTGAAGGTACGCAGTTATAAACACTGCCTGAGTCTTATTTATAAAACTCTTTTTGGTTCAGCTCCTACTTATTTATGTACATACCTCCAAAGAACCAAAAGCCATTATGCCCTGCATTTATTTTTGCTGCCCCTTCAAGGACCTTTCTCCAGAATGATTTGAAACTGTCAGATCTCATTTCTCTTGAAGCTTTGGCTGTTAAATGACAAAAAAGTGAAAACATTGAACAATGCCTGTGTTTTTCAATTGTCATCTGTGTTCACAACTTCTGCACTTTATTTGCATAATTAAATTGTAAATAGACTTGAGCTTGTATAACACTTTTACACAACTACCCATTCACACATGATGTTAGAGGCTGCCATGTAAAGTGTCCATCAGTATTAACTTAGCCCGTTCATACACATTTACGCCTTGCGATGAAGAAGCGGGAGCGACTTGGGGTCTTCCCCAAGGACACATTGGCCATGTGGTTGGGATGGACCCCCAACCTTACGGTCTACATTCACACCCCTCCCTTTTTAATTGTTGGTTTCTCATCACTTATTGTTTGTAATCTGTAACTCAAGTTACTGTAATCAAGAAGTTTTTTGGGTACTTGTCACTATTATGAGTCTATTTCTAAGCCTGTACTTTTACTCATACTTAAGTAGTAATCTACTTAGTTACTTTTAAAATCAAAATTGAGTACTGAGTATGATTTGAATTTAAGGTCTAGTTTGTAAGATGTATGGGGATTTTTTTTTTGGCAAAGATGGAATAAAGTATTTCTGAGAATGTTTTGATTATAGTTTAATGATCTGAGAATTACAATACTTTTGTTTTGGTTACCTAAGAATGAGCCCTTTACATCTGCAGAGGGAGAAGGTCCACTATGTTGCACCACCTAACAGTAGCCCTGAACGGGAAAACCAAACACTGGCTCTAAGGCATTTCGCAGTAACTAGTTCAAGTTTTACTGCAACTGCAGGTTGTCCTGCACGCTTGAAATGGAAAGAGTCGGATACGTTTGCAATCTGAAAGCTCACGGCTGACATAAAATCCAACAAACTGGTCCTTTAAAATTCAAAGTTTTCATCTGCATTGTTGTAGCCAATAAGGCTATTTGATCACAAAAAGGCCAAAGGAAACCAGAGGATACAGATGATAAACACTCCAAAATGCTGCAGCAGGTATAGCTGTGGTAACTCGACACATACCGACAATTTGTCACCACCGTTAAGCATTTGATACTGAAGCAGGTGTCTTTTAGCAGCTTTATCTCACACTGCCAGAAAGTCTTAACATGTGAAATGGTCCCAGTTGGGTTTGATGCAGAAACCAACTACTACTACACAACTACTTGGTTAGTTTAAGTCAATGTTTTGGGTTTCAATAACTTTGCTATGTTACAAATGTCACATGATGTCACTGAAGAGACTCAACACGAAACTCAAATTAATTTGTGATTTGAAAGAGACATGACAACAGTCACGTGAGAAAAAGGCCCTAATGTGCCTTACACTGTACACCTTTTAATATCATCTTGGTGTCATTGGACATGAACCTCAGTCTCCTGGGTGAAAGTCTATCTATCCACCTCCACCTGCTCCATCTTAGGACTTTCTTGCTCTTTATACTACCTCAACAGTGTCTCATACAGCCACAGTGGTTTTTACATTGAAGTCACTTTCAGACGTGAATGGCGTCTACATGTCACAGTATCCTGTTCTTTTTTGGAGTTCTCCAGGTAGCAAAATCAGGATAAGGGATTATCCCAATTTCTGAAATCTGGATATGATGTTTACATGCACAAAGACAAAAACAGTGTATTTAAAAACCAAATAAAAATGTGAAACTAAAGACGATGTAAATGCAATCACTGAAACTCATGCACAGGTATTTATTGGCTGCAAGCTGATTTTACACCAGTACTTTTCCTTTTTCAGATCCGCTCCTAAACCAAGGGCGCGTGAAGGAAGGGTCACAGTTCAACTGTGATTTGTTGCACCACTAGTAGCAGTATAAATAATATTATCATACAACTTGTCTCAAGTGACACACAAGAGATACTTGGCAAACATTGTTTGCATTAGATTTGGACAAAGACGACCAACAATGTCCTTCTGCTACCAGGCAACTATGAAATGAATATTCTTTTCAGAAATGAAACACATATCCAGTCCTGCTCAAATTTCAGTGCGGAACTGCAGCGTGTGGTCCTTCATCTTTTTCTTATAGTCTTCATCAAACTCTTCATTCTGAGCCACAGTGAAATGGTTCCTCCAATCTCCAACCTTTCCTGCAGAACCACAGAGAATCTATCAGCTGTTATCACGTAGAATGAAGATCTTTTTGTTTGTGTCATGTCACCCACATTAGGTTATTTACTTATAAGCTTACCTTTTCTCATGAAAGGAGAAATGTTGTAATCCATTACAGAGAGCGTAGAGTAGTTGACCATGCTGTTCTTCTTTATATTATCAAACTGAACTTTCGCTGCAACTATTTCCTTCTCCTCAACAGAAGGAGACAAACCAAGAAAGCTGCAGAGTTTGTTTATTTCTCGTCCAGTATCCTGGAAGTAAATGATCAGATTTAAACATTGTTTTACTACAAACCAAAGTGAGAAGGAAAAAGACTGCATTACCTCCATCAGATCTTCAAAGAACATGTAATGAAGGTTTGAATAAGTCTGCTTCTTCTTCCACCATCCGTTCACATGGTCATACCAGGATCCAAACACCACTGAGACCACAGAACATTACAATAAGACACAAAAGGAGTGTTAAGTATGATCCAGTGAATGTCTGTTCCATAAAAAAAGCTTTAATTTGTATCATATTTCATACTCTTTCCCTCCATGAATCTGTGGAAGAAGCTGTTCCAGTCTCCAGGCTCTGGCTGAGCTTGGTTCATGCGGTCAAAATGATAATAAGAGACCACGTTGTCTTTGGCATTGCGGGCCACGTAGATTATCTGCAGGAGGAGAAATTGGATAAATTACCTGAGAGCTTCTCATTAATTAAGACATCATTTGCCTTTTTTTGACAGGTTGTACTGCTTGTCTAGCTACCTATTTTCAAACTGTATCTCTATTCACTTTGTGTGAGTGGAGCTTTTAACAAGCCAAAGCTAGTGAGCTATAGTTGTAAAGACATGTAAGGAAAGGGTCATTTTACATGGTTTCTTGTAAAAACGTCTCTTCTCAACTGTACTCATTCTGCACTGTAATTGAAGCCAATGGCACAGAGGCAAATTAAACCTAGTATTTTTCCTGGTTGATTTGATAGCAATTGGATAGCTGTTCACACCTTGCCAGATTATGAGTCTCCAGTGATGACTTTTTCCACTCCATATTCAATAAGCACTGAGCCTTATTAATCTTCAGCAGCCTTTTAAATAAGTGTTTAAGTGATACTAACAAACGGTGAGGCATGCCACAGCACAGAGAGGGAGCGGGCTGTGCTAATGTGGCAAAGAGGAGAAGGAGGGGGATTATGGCCTGAAGTCATCAAGTAATAAAAAACTTGGTTTGATCATGAAGTCTGATGTTCCTCTACAGCTCTCTGATTATCGGAGAATATAAGGACTACGCTGCTGACTGGATTCTCTGTTAACACTGACATAAAGATCTGCGTGATTATCACCCAGATGCACATTACTAAACATCTGTCTCATTACTGCATTACATAATCATAAACTGTCATTAACTGGTCGCAG
This sequence comes from Labrus mixtus, assembly GCF_963584025.1. Lineage (NCBI taxonomy): Eukaryota > Metazoa > Chordata > Actinopteri > Labriformes > Labridae > Labrus > Labrus mixtus. The sequence continues at coordinate 22,009,682 of NC_083615.1, forward strand.
ATCACAACTCCGCTGCACACAGCATGTGCAGACATGGATCATGCTTTACATTTGGATGTGCAGGGAACTTTAGATTGCATCCCATATGGATTCAGGGATGAAGTACAGACAGACAGATCCGGGTTATATCTCTTCTTCTCCTTTGCGATTCATCTGTATCTTTTCTTCACTGAATTATTGTAAAGAAAAACGGTTTGTGGATTACAGTACGACCCACTGTGTGATTGTTCCGTATTGATATATTTCGTATACACTACCTTACTGAATAATAACAGGCATTATCTATTATTTCCCTGCACACCTTACTTTATTCAATATACTACATCTTCACTTGTTGGAATGAAACAAGATTTTTTTTGTGGGATTGTTTTTTCACATTTCACCCTCATTTCACCCTTCTTCCAAAACTTTGCTAAGTCAGAACTTTGTGTTTCTGTGGCTGAAGATGTACTGACCCTGCAGTTCTGCTCCCAAAAAGACTTTGGCACAAACTGGATGGGGCAATGAGTTTTAATGAGCCGAGGAGAGGTTGGCAGCTGGTCTACTAGGTCTTTTCCTGTGACAAACAGAAAAAATGGAGCAGGCAAAATTCTTAAACTTTAAGATGCTCAAGAAGTATTTTTTGACTCATACAGCGTGATAAACATGATACCATGTTAGAAACATGGCACTAATAAGGGCCTGTGTCCACTAACTGCTTTTTTTTGCACTGGCAACACCTACAGCCTGAATTTCAATAGCACTTCTCACAAAATAGACTCATACACATCGTCATAGCCAGACTCCAGACTGACTAAGTGCCCCAAGCAAGGAAAATGTTGGGAGAATATCAAAAAGTTGACATTGGAAGTGCTGCATTTTTTAAAATTTTGATTGGTCAAAAAGGGAGAAGAAGAGATATTGATGAGCCTGTATTTAAAAAGTAAAAAAAAAAAAAAAATCAATCTGAGAGCGCTGTGATAAAAGAATAAAATTTACCCTAAAGGCATTTTTGGTTTAGGAGTTTTGTGCTAACAGCGTTGGTTTTGTGAAGAAAATGAGGCTGCCAGTGCAAAAAAGAGAAGAAAAGCACACTGGAAATAGGCTCTAAGAGAGACATGAAACCGTTTCATAAAATTATAAAGTGCATTTCCAACATCATATTTGAAAGCTATAAAATGCAAACGTGTTTGATTATTAGTTATACCTTTCTTTGAAGCCAGGCGGGCTATCTCCAGGAAAGGCACTCTTTCATAGATTGGGATGGATGTCTGACGCTCTGGAGCTGTTTGACCAAAAAACAGCAGGTCGAGGATGTAAGAGACCCATGTTGTTCCTGAAAGAAAGATGGAGGAGAGAGAGGAGAGTAAAACCCCATTTCCCCAAACCCTGTAAACTCATGTCATCTGATTCATAAAACACTTTCTGTCATTTGTGTACTGACCAGCTTTAGGATAAGTTGCAATAACTATGTCATCTGGCCTGGCCTGGAAGTTTTGAACGTTCTCCCAGTTGTTTGTGAAATAGTGGCTCATTGAGACTCCATGGAAATCAAACAGTTCTGGCCGAGGTGAATCCATCTTTTGTGTAAAGAGTAAACTATGTATACAAAAACATAAAATCAGAGAGTGGGAGAACTGATGAATGTAGCATGTTCAGTTTCAGACGCTGATTGTCTTAAAAGTAAGTAAGTATTCTTAGGAGTTTCATGCAAAGAATCTCACTCTAAAGATAAACACACTGTTCTGCCCTACAAAGGCAAACGGCAGTAACTTCAATTTTTTTTTAAATGAGTTTTTGTCATTTTTGGAACATTACAGATGTGCTTTATTATGTGGACAGATATCTTGAGTCAATTGTGTTGTTTTTTAGAAAATAGTAGGTTGTATTTGCCTTAACTTCCAAAAGCCCTGGAGAAACCAAGGCAGAGTCCAGTAACTTCACTCATCAGGGTCTTTGCCTTTGAACTGCAGCATTCTGGAATGCTCAAACTGAGTTAAGGTCTTCTGCCTTTGTTTTACTGCAGATCAAAGTGAAGTTACTGTTTTATTGCAGTGGAGTTAAGGTGTTATGCCTTTGTTTTAATATCTTCTGACACACACGGTAGCTTGACTAAAGTGTAGCAAAGAAATAGTGTTGGTTGTGTTATTTTAACCATGCAACCAAGTGAAATACAGTAACAAATGGAAGTTAATGCCTTTTGCCTTGGCATGACCCCGTATTATTGTACAGGCAATGCAAAGGCAGAGTACCTTAACTTTCAAATAAGGGTCAAAGGTCATGTTTGAGCTAAAGATTTTTATGAACATTAATAACCTCATTAAAAAGACAAAGAACTGCCACATTTCCAATATTCTGGCTGCAACTCATTTGGCTGGACAACAAAAAGATTTTAAAGTCATTTTTCTCAGTTCTACACTCTGGCGAGTTAAGGTCTTTTGCCTTTGTAGAGCCGTTGTTTTCACATATGCACTCTGGATAATATCTAGATATTTACAGGAGGACTTCTCCGGAGATTCTCCCGACCTAGCCATTCACGTATGCTCCTCACAGCGGGGGACTTTCCCTGTCAGAGGGGAGGGGGCGCGGGGGACAACGCGGAAGTAGCGGCCGAAGCAACAGAGTCCGCTACACACCGTTATAATGAGAATATTTGCCTTTATATCAATGCTATGTGTAGTCCAATGGAATGACAACATCAACAAAAGAGTGGAGAACAATATACTGACGAACAGAAAACAGAATGCAGCCGTTTAATTACGTGCACAGAGATCGTAGTGGTCGCGTGCAGACACTTTAGCCGGTCACTGTATATAAACGTCACTCTCTTTCTATTGGCTCAAGTTGAAATCTCCGGAGAATATGCTGCCGCGTTCAGACATCAGCTCCTCCGGATTATCTGTGGAAAAAATACTAGGGGTCTGGCCGGATAAACTCCGGGTAATATCGGAATAAAAAATTTGGCTGTTGCGTTCACACATACAGCTCCTCCTGGAAATCTCCGGAGTTTTTCAGGAGATTTCCATATGTGTGAAAAGGGTTTAGGGCAGTGTTGCTCTAAAAATTAATAGAAGAACTTAGAAACATACCTTGTGTGTGGATCAGACTGTCTGATCACTTGGGTCCCCTGAAAGGTCGCTGTATGAATCCAATCTATTATTATTATTATTATTTGTATTTCAGCAGACACTATTACGCTCTTCTCTTGCTCTTTTCCTGGAAAAAGCTGTCGTCCTTTCTCTCTCAACTCATTGCATAACCCTGGTTACACTGTAACTGTTGACTCAATTAGGCAACACTTTAGAAGAGTTGGGATATGGTCATGTTCACCACTCTGTGGAATCACCACCACCTCTTCTTTTAACAAATATCTGTTGGTGTTTTGGGAACTGAGGATACCTGCGAGTCATTTCAGAAAGAAGGGCCCTCTCCGAAAAGCCATAGTTCAGTATGTGGGAAATTTTCAGTAGGGGTTTTCAGTTGATTGAACCCTGGTGGTCATTTAGTGGGCATTTTTTGGGTCCAACTCAGTAAACTGAACATTTCAGCATGGATACTAACTTCCGGGTTTTGTGCAGTATGGTTTGGATGCATCCTTTCTGTTATGATCTTAAAAGGTTTTTACGTGGACCCAAAAGGAAGACCGGAAAACAGGGTGGTGGGTAAAAGGGGGTGTTTATTGAGGTGAGGCTGGTGAAGGCTGGTGAGGCTTGAATGACAGGCTTGAAAGAGAGGCTGGGTGGTGAGGCGCTGGAGCTCGTTGGTTGGAGGCACATGGTGTAGGCGGAAATAATCTGGCATCTTGGGAGACCAGGGTCTAAATGCTGCAGCTGGTGATTACAGATGATGATCAGGTGAGTGACTGCAGAGAGCTCCAGCAGCCAATAAGCCATGCCCAGCCTCTGAAAGAAAAAACATAGCACCAACCAAAAGCAGACCAGGAAAAATACACAAAAAATGTCCAATCAACACACTGGCTGCATCCGAATTGCCAAGTAGCTACTCAATCTGTCAGTAGGCAGTACCTACTGTCCGTGCTGTATACTGTTTAGTACCTACTGTTCAGTAGGCGTGCACAGTAGGCAGATATTTGTTCCTACTTCATCTGATTCATTCAGTCTGGAAGTGGCGTCAGGTGTTGGACAATTTGACAATGAGAAAAAATGTATCATATTTCTGCTCTATTTTCAGCTTAGTCTTTCACAGAGCAGTGATCCCCTTCCCATCTTTACTTCAGATCAACTCAGCCTGTGGGATGCTCTTTTAGCACCTAATCATGTGTACTGTTAATCTTATTGTGAGAGGGGCTTTCTTATAGCATTTCACAGCTTTTTCAGGCTGTTGTTGCTCCAGTCACAACTTTTTTGAAAGGTAGAGCTGGCAATTAATTCATAATGCATATTCATAATGTATTTTTATAGAAAATTTCATTTTCAGCATTTCATATGTTGTCTTTGTGCTATTTTTTATCAAATATGGGAATTTGATGGTCTACAAATCATCAAATTTTTTCTATTTATTTATTACACAACATCTCAACTTTTTAGGAAATGCAGTTGTAGATTTGAAGGTCTGTTCTTGCAATTTAAGAAAATATTTGTAAAAAATTTGTAAAGTAACCTACTTTTGCACAGATACATGAATATATAACAATATTTTTTATTCCATACCAGATTTGATGATAGTTAATTCCAACCAATCTAAATGTATTAGTTAGGACAGTAAGCATTTCACGAGGGCTGATGTTTAACAGCACTGGGACTGTGCTATGTGGCACTTCACCTCAGACACATTTTATGAAATTGCACGATCAGCACTCTCTTCCATCCTTCTTCTGCGCAGGTATCTCCCCAATCACTTGTTTGATCATGCTGCCATCTCCTGGACAAACCCAGGACAATAATGTGTCCAGAAATGTAAAAATTTTAAACTCAATGTCAGCCTCCTCATTTAACCCCAAATAACAACATGCTGTGTGCCCTGTGGCAGGCACTGATCAATAATTGGGAATTGTCCAGCAGTTTGCTTGGTTTGAACTAAAGCCATCTGGCATTATTTTTCTTTTTAATGTGTCACTGAATAAACTCCATAAATGTCTTCAGTTTTCTTCTTAGATTAAAACCTCTATTCTGGCAAACTGAGAACATTTAGGTCTGTAGTGGTCAGAGTGAACTTCCGGTTTCAAAAGAGTTCAGATCAAAATTCTTGGCCCGTTTTCAAATTACTTTTGTACAGAGACAGGAGAGGAAGTGTGGACGTGGGAGGAGGTCTGTGTGTATGTAAAAGGTCACATATTATGCAAAATACAATTTACCTTGGTTTATTTACGCCAATATGTGCCCCTAGTCTGTCTACAAACCCCCCACTTATGAGAAAAGTCCATCCTCTCCTTCTTTTGCCTGCTCCACTTTTCTGAAAATGTGTGCTCAAACAGGCCGTTTAGAGATTTCCCATTCATGACATCTCAAAGGGCAATAACCCCTCCCCCAGGTGGGTGACACTCCCACAGCTAGGTGTTTGTTCTGCACTCTGAATCTGGCCTTCTTAACGTTAACAATAGGGAATGGAGCGAGAAAGCCTGAGCCACCCAAACCCCTCCAGAGAGGGGGCGTGTTCGAACACAGCTCACTCGCATTTAAAACTACGGCCTTTAAATTTGAAAGGAAAAATGATTTGACCTTAATCGTAATTATCGATATCAAATGATATGACATTTTTAGTCCTGTACTGTAACCATTTGGTGGGGCTTCGTTATCAAAGTTCTCTTTTCAGCCCCTTGAACTACAAGATGGTGCCATTACATGTGTTGAAGATATGGCACTGGCCTTGAACCCAGGTGAAGAGTGATAACTGTTAAAAAACGGAGCCAAACTCGCATGCATCACAACCACAGCTGCCAGAATAATTGGTCTCCCCAGTCTAACAGAACTGAACAACAGGGCCATCAGATGCATTGGACCCTCAATAGAATAGAACATCACACACACGATTAACATCCACCTCAACCCACTTCCCTCAGGACCGAGGTACAGAGCACTGAGGTGCAGAAAGGCTCGCCTTGGGAAAAGCCTGATCCCTGCTGTTATTGCTGCCCTGAACAAAAGGCCTCTCTGAACAGAGTGGGAACTTTTGATTGTTTTTTTTTTTACTTTGTTTGTTCTTTACACCGTGTTTTGTGTATGTAATGTTCTTACAGAACATATGACCCAGGTTGGGTAGAAATTGAGAGGAATTCAACCAAAGTTGGCGTCTAAATTTGGTCTAGTGCCCTCTGGATCAGTTTTGTCCTACCAGTGCCCCCTAGAGGCAAGTAGGGATAGTATTAAACATTCAAATGGCCAAGAATTTCCCCTGCTGCCTTTTGAAGGCTACAGATTTCAAGCTAACTCTGAGTTTGCACCTGACCACAAGTAACATTACCATCTTGAGAGTCTAAAGATTTCTCATTAATCTCTGCTGCCAAGACCAGGTAACAGTCCAACAGCCATATGGTTCCAGGTACAACATCCAAGATTGACTGCCAGCAGCTTCAGGAAGGCTTGCCATGTACGTGGTTGAATTCTCAGCAATAGCTCTGGCATCCCGCATTCTAAAAAGAACTCCACAGAGTCAATGAAAAGAGGTCTGATACAGGAGACTGAGATGGCAACGTTTTTTACCCTACAAAAACTCCACCTTTTGGACTGTTGGAAGTGAAACGTTGTGATAATGAGTATTAGGGCTTTCGGACTTGCAGAAATCTCCTGATATTTGCAGGAGGAGCTGTATGTGTGAACGCAAACAACCAGATTTTTTGTTCAGACTTCATTCGTTGAGACCTTTTTCCCGCAGCAAGTCTGAGTGAGCTGATGTGAGAACGCGACAGGATTTTCTCCGGAGAACTCACCTCCAGCAAATGGGAGTGGGGAGTGACGTTTGTGACACTTTTTGATTTTACCATCAACAGTTGATGGGGGAAAAAAAGCAACATTACTTAGGATGAAATGAAGAATGGTTGGGGACCTTTGCAGAGGTTGGTATGGCTGTAAGCAAGCAACAGACTTTGGCCATTTAATGATGTGGCAGACTGTGGCCACTGAATATGTTTTAACACCATATTTATTTGCTCAAACATGTAGTTCTGATTATTTCATTAATCATTAAAAAAGTGTACTCTTAAATATATATTGTACACTGAAAAATTGTTGGACATACTTGTTGCTTCAATTGGTAATTAGCAATTGAATTAAGTTTTCAAGTTAGACTAATACAACTGGATTATGTTTGATGTAATTAACAATTTGATTTATTTCAAACAAACAATTTGCATTCATTGGAATTAAATCTAAATCGAATCAATTCAAATGATTTCAACTCAATAATTTGCTTTGGCTAAAAGTGAACTATTGCTCCTTTATAACTTAATAGTATGGTTTCAACAAAGGCTTTTTTATTGTTACCTTAGGGGTTCATTTTAATTTGAAATACTTACACAAAAATGACGTTGTCTAAAATAATAACAAAACACTTACATTGAAGTGTTTTTTTTATTATTTACTTAATGGTGACTGTAAGACTGCCACTTAACTGAACACTTATTTTAGTGATTTATTAGTGACACCAATCACATCGTCAGTCACTGTACACATCAATTCATCAATATATATAAATACACACTAAACACACTGTCAGTCCTTTGCTAACAAATCTATATATTTTTAGAATTTATCTCAAAAATTGTCTACAAAAAGAAAATATCAACTTCAATATGAATACAACTTTTACACAGAAAGCAGTTTAAAGTGATACTTTATGAAACTTGTTGTTTTTTAAGATGTAACCATCATATTTTTCTTTTAACCTGCCTCTCTGAATATGAACAGTTCATGCCTTCGTTCTGAAGGCTTGCTTTCTTACTGGGAGCTCTGAAGTCCTCCATACAGGTTTTGGACTTTTAGAGACATCTCATGCTGCTCCAGCTGTATGAGAATTTCCTGGAACACTTCAGAAGTGAAACAAATAGGTTTAGGATAGTCCAAATTAAGTCCATAAGAAGTCAAACCATAGCAGCAGGGCACAAGCAGAGGCTACTGAGGTTATTTCATGCAGCGGCTGAACAGCCTCAATGACAGAGCCAATCTTTAGATGGCTCCTGCAGTCCTTCCCCCTCCTTCCCAATGACAAAAATTGCCATCATGTTTTGCTCCAGGGACCTCTGACCATCATCTCCTACTGAGTCCTACAGACAAGTACATGAATAAGTTATAATAATGTATCATATACTGGTTGAAAATGTGGGAGTGCCCTCAATGACTTCTCGAGATTGAATAAATGTTGAACAAATTGGTTTGGGGGGGAAAATTAGCCTGTAATTTTAAACTTGGTAACGTATGTGAGATCTCATTTGGTCAAGCGAATTTACGTAATAATTAAATAACACATTGTAACAACTAAGGGGCCTTTTAATATTTGGAAGTAACACAGGTGATTTGATCACAAAATATAATTTGGTCTTGAATTAGATTGATTTCAAGAAAATGTCACTGGAAAGACATTGACGTGATGTCATGCACCAGAAACCTAAATTATTGACTTTCACTGAAATGACAATTGCAGTTTGAGGGTCTGAGTGACATCACCTTCTCCCAAGCCTTCTCTGAATCATTTAGGTGTTCATTGGCAAACTTCAGACGGCCCTGTACATGTGCCTTCTTGAGCAGGGGGACCTCGCAAGATGTAGGATTTCAGTCCATCACAGCATAGTGTGTTACCAATGGTTTTCTTGGTGACTGTGGTTTGTTGAGATCAATACCAAGCTCCTCCAGTGTAGTCCCACTGAATGACCACAAGTGTTCAGTCTACTAATACCCCTTTTAAAAACTCCATACTGAACTGTGGCTTTTCGGTAGGACTCAGAATTTGGGCACCACTTCAAAATGGGGTATTCACTGTGAACTATATAATGAGTGGTGAGTTATTTCAGACACAGCTAAAATGAAAAACATAACAGAATCACAAAGGAAAGGAGAAGATTTCAGCAAAGGTCTTCGTGAGACATAATATAACATGAAGTTCTCGTTCATAATTGTTTTTTAGCAAAGTTCCACTGCCACCATCCAGACTGTAAAGACTTGACAATAGGTTTTGTAATATGACTGTTTCACATCTATTTGTTCATGTGACATTTGACCGTTACACTGTCAGTTTTCTTTGTTCAGTGCTCAGGTAAGACAGCAGTATTGAATTCTCTGCTACCCCTTCTTAACAAGGAGGCAAATTAACTGTTCTTTACCACCAGGTGTTACCAATCAGCAATCCCTTCCCTCAGCAACTGAGAATCATTGAATCACAGCTCTGAGCTCACAGACACCACAGAGGGACTGTGAAAAGCTGAAGTTTTGATTTGCAGGTATCAAAAGCTTTTGGTTGACCGTCAATGTTTTATTTGTCAATCTGCAACATTGTTCCTGAAAAACCTTCTTGTTTTTTATGTTTTGCAGCCTCTTTGGAACAGTTGAGATATTTACTTTAACTGTATCCAGAATTGACTTTATAGCAGCAGAATGAGGTGAGTAAATGGCTGGTGTATTGTAATGTTTAAAACTATGTGGTGTTTATTTTTTATAAAGAAGTTTGGTGGATTTCATGTCTGCTGATTGGAAGAGTCACCTGTGGGAGAAGGTAAAATTTGTTGTCTCAAGTCCAATAATGATTAAAATTCTGTTGGTCTGAGATTAATTCTAGATAATGTGTTTTATCTTTTCCCTCTTCAGGCTCTGGGTCAGACAGTGTTGTACGAAAAAGGCCACTGTCCGCTGTTGTTTTTTTGGGGGATTCAGGAAGAGGGGAGAGTTCTGACCTGGGCAGTAGCTCCTCTATACCAAGTCTACACAACTAAAGCCCCAACATGGCTGAGGGTAAAATCAACATGTTGGTTATGGGGCTGAGGTCTACACCAGCCCTGAGATTGTTAAATATGGGGTTGCTTATGCACCTTCTCGGTATCCTCTCACTGCTCCAGGTGGCAGCTATGGCAGTAAATATGTTGGCGCTTACGAACCAGAGAGCTCGTACGGGTCTGTTTCTGCTCCTCGAGACGAGAACTGGAGCGGCTACAGACTACAGTGCAAGTGTTGGAGAGCCTCAGCCAGTGTTCAGTGACGTATCTGATCTGGAGCCAGTCTACTCCTTCAGTTCTCGTTCACGCTACCAGAGAGGAAGAGCAATGTTTGCTCAAACCCGCTACAGCCCAGGAGATCCTTTTCTCCCACCCATGCCAGTTTACAACCCCTCCCATGAAGACTGGTTCAAAGCAGTCCTGCTAAAGCTCCAACAAACAGAGGCTACTAATAAAACTCTAACTTGTGTGCCTGTTTCACTGACTAGTAGTTTTCTATTGCAGGTCCATGTTAGACTGTCTCACTGATTATTGCTGTTAATGCTTGCTTGAATACCAATAAATTGTTTTGTAATGACATCTGTTTCAGAAATTCCATCCTGTTAAAGCACACCTTACCATGGCCACTGAAGTCTGGTCTCTAACACAGGAAAAACAAATTCATGACATTGTTTTAAAATATGCAGAGGCTTAATTTGTATTGCAAGGACCTGTGCCACTTGAACAACCCTTGCTGCATTACTGGCATTAAAAAATAATGGCCCTCAGGACAACCTACTGGTTCCAAGCAGCCAAGGGCTAGAAAGTTCTGCCCACTCCTGGGCTTGTTCACTAATGTGAACAACAGTTAAATCAGAAAGTTATTGACTGCACTTATTTAATCCAAGAATTGGTTGCATAACAGAAATCCCCAACTAACTATTTCCATAACTCTGGGTCACAAATAAGGGGACATGTGATGCACCCCTTAGTCACACACAATGGAGCAATGTTCTAGTAACAACGAAGGGTAGAACAATAGCTTGCATATAAAGACAATTTAGTTGGAAGTATTCAAAAAGGAATGCTGCAAAGGTTTCTTGAAGTAGGTTGGCTGAGCAGTCTGTAAAGGTAATACAACCATTTTCCTCTAACTCGCTCCTTTTTTTGGTGTAAAACTGTCAAATTAGAACTCAATGTAGGCTAGATATAAATTAGAGATTGCTGTCTTTTATAGCTTGGATGCTCTAAATTGAATAGGGAAAGTCAAAGGGCAGTTTTTGTTTTGTAATTGAAAGTAACAGACTGTGTTCAGTGTAACTCCAGCTTTTTGCTGAGGGTTACAACCCTCTGGAGACTGCAGAAGAATTTGTTTGTAAAGTCTGTGTGCTGTTTTTGGATTAAGAGAAACACTGACACTTTAGTGACGTGTTAATACAGATTGTATTAGATCCCAAACATGACATTTTCCTTAGTGATTACATTGAAGTTTGGATGGTTTATTCAATCTTTAAGTTGCTTTCATTAATCTACTTTATATTAATGGAGGTTTGCCCCTTGATGGTGGCGAGTATATATACTGTACACAGGTTGATTGAAATTACAGTGGTTCCCTCCCATTATAGGATGACTTTGTCAGATACACTGAACCAACTCATTTCTGGGACAGTGAATGCCACCATAATACATTTACATGTCAGACCCTTAACCATAGATTTAATCTTGGAAATATGAAACATGAAGGCATGTGACAGTAATCGGTCCATGTGGGGAGACCATGAAATTCAGACAATACCTTACTGGGGAAACAATGAGTTCGCCTCAGTTGCAAATCAGACAGTACATTTTAGAACAGAGAGTCTTGGCCCAAAGTCATTCAGCACTTAATGCTGGCTACAAGAGCAAATGGCTTAACACCCCAAATGTTCAGTCACGTCTTTTACTGATGAAGATCATGCCAAAACAACCCAATTACAGAGGCAGTTAAGATCACTGGTAACAAAAACACTTTGAGCCAGACAGTTAGGGTTGTACTTTTCAGCTGATGGCAGCCCTATATAAAACCCATTTCTAGCTTGTTGCAATTTATTCAAATAATTCCCTTCAAGCTATTTGCAGTCAAGACATCTTACAAAGCCAGGTTTATGAAAGCCAGTTTATTGGCATATTATGATCACAAGGCAACAATGGGGAAATCGCCAAACTCAGATCTGTAAGGCAACAACACAGCAAGTTAACTTTGAGCAGATCGCAAATATAAGGAATCATAGTTATGTGAAATGAGTTGCATCTTACGAGAGTTCAGTTGCCTCCTTTGGGTGGAGCTTCAGCAGGACTGCCTTGCTTTGAACCAGTCTTCATGGGGGGGTTGTAAACTGGCATGGGTGGGAAGAAAGGATCTCCTGGGCTGTAGTGGGTTTGAACAAACGTCGCGCTTCCTCTCTGGTAGCGTGAACGAGAACTGAAGGAGTAGACTGGCTCCAGATCAGACACGTCACTTAACACTGGCTGAGGCTCTCCAACGTAGTCTATAGCAGATCCAGAGTCCCCGTTCTCATCTCCAGGAGCAGAAACAGACCCGTACGAGCCCTCTGGTTGATAAGAACCAGCAGCTTTACCACCATAGCTGCCACCTGGAGCACTACTCGCAGACCCATGGGAAGGTACATAAGCAACCCCATATTTAACCACCTCAGGGCCGGTGTAGACCTCAGCCGCATAATATCCACCACTGTTACCCTCAGCCGTTTTGGGGCTGTCGTAACCAGCTCTAGAGCCACTGTAGCTGCCTAGACCAGCACTGTAGACAGCCCGTGGGTTGAATTGACTTGGTAGAGACGAGCTGCTGCCCAGGTCAGAACTCTCCCCTCTTCCTGAAGCAGGAGCTGACAGTGGCATGTAGAGTGTGTCTGCTGGAGCACCAGTGTCCGGCTTGTAGACTAAAGGAGGAAAATGTTCACAATAAGGTTAATTGATAAAGTACAAGTCACTGTCTCAACATGGCAAGTCATCTTACCTTTATTTACAGGACTACAGGTGATGCTTCCAATCAGCAGACAAATCCACAACATCCTACAGACACGACTCGTGTTAGGTTTACATCGGACGAAAGATTTTGCCAAAGCAGTCAACTACTTACATCATTTTGGTGTGATAAATAGACAGCTTCTTGATATATCGGCACTGCGGCTTGACCTAAGAAACTGCAGATGAAATGCAACAAAATTAAAACAGTGCAGAGAGTTTACAAATAATGTCCTGCCACCAAAAATGAATAAAGTCATACCTGCTGCTGGAGATGTGTGTGTGTCTTCAAAGAGAGCAAAGCTGTGATACCTTCATTTGACTCAAAGCTGCTTTTAAAGTGTTCTCAAGAATCACTTAATTGGTGCTAATTATGAGCAGCTGTTCACATCACCCAATCAATTAGTGTTCTTTAGGCGTCGCCCTACTCAAACATTCTTTCACCTGTTTAACATTGTGACATGGATGTCATGAATCATAAAGGATTGGTACTCATAAGTTAAGATTGAACAGAAGAGGTTTGTGCGCCTTACGTGAATTTTGTCTGTTTGGAAAGTATGGCAAAAAATCAGAAGAATATGAGGCAATGGGAATTGGAACCAATTTGCTGCTGATTTAATTAAATCTGGGACACATTTAAGACTTGTTAAACATAACAAATTATGTTAGATTACTTTTTGTTGAGTGACTTTTAAAATGTTCACATAGAATCCAAAATAGTTGATAGCAGCTACTTTAATTACATCTTTCAATAATATGAATAAAGTTTTAATTTAAATATAAATTAACTCACATTATTACGTTTTACCTGGCTTTATTTTAAACTATATTTCAATCTTGGTAATTTTGGGAGAAAATTGTAACCAGAGGAGTAATGCCTAATTATAGTAGGAGGACAATTAATATAGATTTTATCAAATTTACAAAATTGCAATGCAATGAGAAATGTAAAAAAAACTCTGCCCCCAATAGGAAACGTGACATGGCTCCTCTCTACTGTACTGCGTTCTACCCTTTGTCAATAAACCAATCACCGTCCTTTTGGTTTTATAATTCATACTGACGTCTGACCATCCGTCCAATCAGCGATCACATACAGGGATAACAACACCTCACACTCACACGGGGACCTGTCCACGCCCCCTCAGTGTTGGTTTTCGTTTGACAGCCTGTGGAGTTTCTCGGGAGTCTCCTGAACTGTGACGGGTTTAGTCTGGATATTCGTGCGTTTGAGGCGTCATTTCAACCGATCTCTCAGGATTTTTCTGTTCTGATAATGGAATAAGAAGTCATCATGGTGGTGAATTCAGTGCACTGGTTTCGCAAAGGGCTGCGTTTGCATGATAATCCGGCGTTGCAGGAGGCCCTGAACGGAGCGGACACGGTGCGCTGTGTTTATATCCTGGACCCGTGGTTCGCTGGTGCCGCTAACGTGGGAATCAACCGATGGAGGTTTGTGATTTAATTCAATCTGGGACACATTTAAGACTCGTTAAACATAACAAGTGATGTTTACACAATTTGTCAGATGATTTTTTGTTGAAAACATTACCTAATAAACGAGCAATGCTTGATTTTAAGGCTTAGGCCTCCGCCCCACGCAGATAGCTAAAGCTAACTCTTTACGCTAACTCTTGGCAATATATACATTTAAACTATGTTAAGCCCAATACCAAAACACGAACAGCCTTTTGATATACTAAATAAATGAAAATTGTTCACAACTAGAAGATGGCCATGTTTTTATTAAAGTATTAGTGTGTACGCGTACTCTTGGCAAAGAGGTGAACTAGTAAACAAGCGTTAGATTTGTACTAAAGACGTAAATAATATTAGAAAGAACAAGTCCACAATGTTCACAACTTGAGGTGTTTAGTGCAAAATACCGAAAAATGGTGACGGTAGTAACACGCAAACCTCAGCTTCATTATTGCATTTTATGTAAGCAACCTGTAGGATTGTAATTATATAAAAACTGGATGGCGCAGTATGTTGTGGGCTGAAGGCTTCACTGTGTTTACATCTGCTGCTGACACGCAGAGACACACTGCACAGATGTCATGAATGGAGGTTTCTTTTAAAATGAAGGATTTCATGTAAAGCTTATGATCTGATAAACATTCCTGGTGAACATGAGGGATTAAATAAGGGCTTTTGATGGTATGATTTTAATCTGACAAATAAAGACGGCTTGATAATCGCCACGATCATTACGCATTCATTAATTTCACATTAGTAATGTATCAAATAACAATTTAATGGTTTTTTTTTTAAAGCTGACTTTTGCAACAAAAAAACCCCAGTGATCTAATGATACTTTGCAAAAAAGACTCAGAAGTGGTCTGTTTGTGACTGTGGACAACAAGGAGGGAGAACTACAGTCTTAAGAAGTCACTAGATGTTGTGTGAAGACACTTGAGAGTCTTGTTGTTGATCATTGTTAACAGATATCTGCAGAGGATTGTAGATAACAAATGCAGTTGTAGACTTTACCTCCCAAGCGTAACTCCATTCTTGCACCTCATGTTGTCATTTGGACTGTAAACAATGACCAACAGACCTAAGAAGTAGAGAAGCACCCATTGCAATTTCTGTGGCCTTTTGCAATTTTCTATTTTTACCTGGTTTGACCTGCTGATACAGATTTTCTTTCTTTATAGCACTACAATTGACAGCAAAAACAAATGATTTTTGGAACTCTAATGTAATGTAAATACATTTTTCTGTTCATAGTAAAACACTGACTGTGAAGTAACAGTTAATTCCCCCCAAAAATTAAAAACTCCAAAGTTTACATGAACTTTTCTCATTCTCACGCCAATCTAATCTCCACTGGAACATTTGGATTGTCAAACCCTTTGTTACCTGTATTCTCCTCTGTTTATATGCCATAATTTATGGTGCGAATGTTTTTTATATGTGTAGCCTAAAGTAAAACCAAACAAAGGTATTAAATTATCTTTTAAAATAAAACATGGATCACCTTCTCTGCATTACATTTTCACATTCTCGAAAGATTCAAACAGCCATAATAAAAAATCTTTGGCCCGATGTTTTTAATGTAACTCATTAATGTAACAAATGATAGAAGCAGAAGTATACTGCTTCACTCCCTTTGGCTGAATTCTCATGAAGAAATGATCAGTTTACAGACTCTTACCTGTCTGCCTCTGAGCGGTAAGAGTTTGTATCATGTTTATTTTTGTTAATTATCAATATTGATTGATAATATTTCCTACAAAGTGGTACTTCACTCTCATACACGGAGGTTGTATCATTTAAGTGTCCCTCCTTAGCTAAATAAAATGAAGGGGATTTTAATTAAATTCTATTTGAATCTGCTTGCTCCCAAATCCTGCCATTGACAGAGAGGTACTCTAAAGCCAAGAGGATCAACTGTTTATCCTCCTCATGTCAAACCTTTGATGGGCTCCTCACATCTACACTGCTGGTATCTTGTAATGTGTGTGACTGTCCATTACTGTTTGTATCGTGTTGCGCACGGCATGAAACGACTCGTGTGAGTGTGAAAACGGCACAAAATGGACTATATTTCTGAGGACCAGCAGGTCACTGGTCACGGCCGAGCGGGCTGAAAGTCAGCAGGTTCCAGTAACCCACTAATCTATTATACACCTTTGATCAGAAGCCATAAAACACAGGCCTAACTCTGTATTATTATTGTCTGACAAATAGATGTCAGATAAGGTTAATAAACTGTGAGTCCTTCTTGTCTGTTTGGATGAAAGGCTGATTGATAAATGCTTAAATTAATCAGTGTCTTAGTTTATTGTCACATTTGCCTCAGTAATATATGTCTGGATTGATTTCAGTTTTGGAGAATTAACAAAAATCAATCCACTGTTTAGTCCATGAATGAACCATTTTCTTCAAACCCAGTACAACTTGACCCTCACAGTTTGTCAATAGAAAATTGAGTTTTTCACATTGTGGTTTCAAACTTATAATTCTAAATATACCTATCCGCTGATTAACAGATTATGACAAGATTTCAGTCGATGACGATTAAATTGCTAAGTTGTGAATGAATGATGAAAGAGAGTCACAGGAAGCTAATTAGAAGGTGCACTAGTGTGACAGGTACTACAGATGGTTGAACCATCAACCCTGCTATGCGGCATTTCGTCCTCTGTGTGTTTAGCTGTATCATTCCTGACTCTGACATTCAGTTTATATTCATAACATCCAGTGTGTGTTGTTACACAGGTTTCAAATACTTTGCTATCTTATCACTGCTGAGAAACAACCAATACCTCACAGTTATTCATGCTGCTATGAAAGTGGGGGATATTTATTCATAAGGTACATTTCTCCTCTCTGTGTCTGTGTGCAGATTTCTGCTGGAGGCTCTGGAGGACCTGGACAACAGTCTGAGGAAACTCAACTCCAGATTGTTTGTAGTCAGAGGACAACCTACCGATGTTTTCCCGAGGCTTTTAAAGGTCTGTATTTCTGCCAAACACCTGTCTTCCCTTTGTCAGAGACCAAAACTGGAAACCACCCAGTAAACAACCAAGGTTCTGGACCAGGAAAACTGCACAGTTCTCCTTCTCTTTAGACAAAAAGCTTTATTTCTGATGACTGCTGCAAAAAACTGCAATCTGGGTAATAAGTTTCCAGCCTGGTGTTAGCAGCATCTGTTTGAAAGGTGCAGGTACATTTACTGCTTTTATTACGGATGTTTGGTAAATGTGGAACCGATATCATATTTCAAGTGTGGGCTATTTACTCATGTCATGTGAAATGTCTTTGGATTATAAAGCCTTTAATCATGCGTCCAAAATAGCCATCTTGCCTAGCAGCCAGCTAAAACCTTCTATAAAGCATTACACTTACACTGGAATGTAAAAAGCTCAGTTTCCTCCATCATTTCTGATGCCTTATGAAAAAGGAACAGAATCCTGTATAAAGTTGCTAAGGAGATGAGAATATTAAAGATGAGCTTCACTGAAGGGTTAATAACTCCTTTTTAGCTCTACCAGATACACAAGAACTGAAGAACATCCCCTTACATTGGAAAACCAACTTGCTCATAAACTGCCTGGTTTTACTGCATGTCCCAGCTTCTCACCCCTTACCATATCAACATCAAACATCCCCCTCTACCGCCTGTAAACCACCTGGGGGGGGGGTGCTCTCCTGAGGCAAGACATGATTTAACAAAATGATGCGGACAAAGCAACAGAGTCTGCTGTACAACGTTATAGGAGACATTATTTGCCTTTATATAAATGCTGTATGTAATTCATTAGAATCATTATATCAACTAAAGAGCAGAGAAGAACATACTGGAGAACATAAAACATAATGCAGCAGTTTAATTACATGCATGGAGATAGTAGCCGTCTCATGTATTGTCGTGCCCTGAATGCAGGGAATAATTGTCATTCCCCCTCCAACTCACTCGAGAATTGAATTCTCCTGATAATATCCTGCTGTGTTCTCACATAAGTTCCCTCTGACTTTCTACTGAAAATAATGATAGTAGGGGTGGGTGTATTAACGCCAGATAAAGTCCTAGGGGAAAAACTGGCTGTTTATGCGTTCACACATGCAGCTCACCCTGAAAACTTCAGGAGTTTTGTGCAAGTGTGAAAGCACTACAAGACTGTAGCCCTTACAACATCAATCAAGAAAATCCTTATTAACTCAGCCTGTTTGAGGCAGACATGGTTCCTCTTTGGTCTTCCTCTTTATTCTGTATAAAAGGAACAAAGCTGAAATGGGGATGATTGTTGTCAGCAGTGGAGGGAGTAGCTGTAATGAAGGGACAAGGCTGTGACACATTTGAGGGTGTGTCTGTGTTAGCAGACGTAGCAACAAGGAGTTGTTGGCTTCTACAGCAGTTTTTGATGAATCTTGAACAATAGCTCTGCAGTAGTTTTTTTTCAGGGTAGAAAATAAGAAAAGATTGCATAATAATGGACCTTCTTTATATAGTTACTGTTGGAATATAACCAAGACACAAAACTTTCCCCCACACAGTGGAAAACCACTGTCTGACCAACAAATTGAATTGGTTTACTGCAGGTTTGATACTCGCACATTCCTTTCCCCTCGCCCAGTCCAAAATGAAACAATAACCTACAACCTCTAGAATCCACTCACCCTTCTCCTCCCTATGTATCTGTTTGGAGTAGCCACATAACACGGATCACTGTTATTGTTGTAAAATGGTCTCCACGCCTAATAATTACGATCTTCAGCACAATAGAGGCTGGTGCAACTTTGTCCGAACCTTCTCAGGTCTTGTTTCAAATCCACCTTTGTCCCAGACCATACTGTGTAAAATCACACAATGAATGGGACAGCGATATGCTGCTATTGTTTGGTGCTAGAGCTGATGAAATGACAAGACTTCTTTATAAAATTACTGTAGGAAACCCTAAGAACAAGTCATTCTGTGCTCTCAATAAATGTTGATAATAAATCAATCTTGATGTGAATCATAGTTGAGGCTGGAATTAATAACAATCACAATTTTAAAATACTCCTATTTACTTTTTTAAAATGTTCCAAATTGAAGCCATAACAAATGCCATTGAAGTTCTTATATCGACAGAGGGAAATATTAATAGTTCTGCGATGAAACTATACTGTCCCAGATGTGATTTGGTTTATTATGTGCTCAAAGGGCATTCAAAAAACTGTTGGCTTAATAAACTAAAAGGTGTCACTGTAATTAAAATTATATTTTTACATATAGGCTATATTAATTACTTCATTTCATTCTAAAATGCTTTATTTCATTCATATCTTTTATTTATTGGAGACTCTTTTGGTTGAAGGATGCAGCATAAGTTTATTATTGTTATTTTTTTACAATGTTTAATTTAAAATGTTATTAAAAAGTAACCTGAACAGGTGTACAAGTCTGAACTGTCGATGCTGCACTTCGCCCAATGTGTAAAAAGGAAATTCTAAATGTTCCTAATAAAGAAAAAAAAAGTGTTGCATCAGGTCCCTTTACTGTACCAAACCGAAGCTTCAAAACGTTTTGTGTACCGTTACACCCCTAGAGAGAATTAAAGACAATGAATGGATTACATAGTGCCACAAAGGGAGGCTCTTTTTATGGCTGGCACAGAAGTTCACTGTCTTGACGGATCGCCCCATTATAATGCACAAACAACATCTCTACATGCTGTGAATGACTTAGACTGGGAGATGTGACCTGTGAGTTCATGATGATGCTGTGTGCTAAGGAGACAAACTTTTTGTAATGGGGATCTATGTGTTCATTATGCTGATAAGTTCTCGCCTTTTTTCGCGGTTTAAAAATGGACTTGAGTCTGGAGTGCAGCTCTGATATTCCACAGAATGATAGAGGATCAACAGGCTTCATTATCAAACAAATGTCAGTGTTTCCCCTACCATTATATTAGGGGGGCGGCCCCTTTTAAAAAAAAAAAAAAAAAAAATTAAGGTTTATTTTTGGCCTTTTTGTGCCTTTTTATTGTAGGGATAGGATAGTGGATAGAGTCAGAAATCAGGGAAAGAAGTCATTTAAGGATACCTTTCCGATAGAAAAGGACAGCTGTCAAGTAACACATGATCACCAAGATTCCTTCAAGTGTTTGTGTTGCCATGTCGGCTTGTCCCCAACCCCCCCCCCCCCCCCCCCCACGCTGTAAACCTAGGGGAAACACTGAATGTTAATATCACGTTCATCACTTCAGCCCCTAATCACTGGCCTTGTCGCTTTCTGCTGATTGGTAACAATTTGCTGGTGTCCCTTTGTGTACTGAGTCTGCGTCACGTTTTGTGTATCATTTAATTAAAGGTTTAATGAGCTTAATGATGCTCAGTTGAGATTTGAACGTGAGGTGAGAAAGTCATGGTTCATTTGAATGAAAAAAGATAAACACCTCAAAGTCTCCATTATAATCCCATGCATTAACCCATCAATACACCACAAGTACGTTAAGTGGATAGGATAGCCCTGCAGAAAATCTCCAAAACCTGGAGACCCATTCTTCAAACTATGAGGACCACCTAACCTGCATGGGATTAATTGAAAATCCCACTTTTTCACCCCTCACCTTCTACAACAGTGAACAAATGCCTGCCTTCACCAAACTCCCATACACCCCACCGTTATCTGTGAAGAGGATGTTTGTCAGCTTTATCGACGAGAACAAGATCTGGTGTTGTGCAAAATGAGCAGAAGGCTTGTCACCATCCTGCCTCCAGTCATTGCTGAACAGATGAGCTGACACTTTTCCACAGCCTGTTTAGAATGTCAATGCAGGGCCTTTATTCCACCTTCTTTGTACAAGTTACCAAGGCAGATGTTGTTCTGCCTTTCGATTGTGATGGAGAAATGAACCGAGCCTTGTTTACGTCTGTGTAAACAATAGAACCTACTGTATTCCTAAATACATCAAATGCTCTGTCACTCTACTTTTGTAGAAGAAAACATCACAGGATGAAATGACTGCTGCAGGCCAGTTGCACTGACATCTGCGGTCATGAAATCCCTTGAAAGTCATAGGCCCCTCTAAAGGACATCACAGGCGCTTACTGGACACCTATGAGTTTCCCTTTAAGGACAATTTTTTTCACTGATCTTGTTTTGGATTTCAAATCTGTGCTCTACATCATCAAACCTACACTCTACCCAGGACTTGTTTCTACACAGTCAGAAAACTGGCAGAAAATATGGCCCATGATGCATCACATCCTGTTACAAGTTCTCCCCTCTGGTAGGCACTACAGAGCCTTCAACGACGCAGGAACAGTTTTGCGCTCCGTTTTAATGAATGACACCAGTAACACTTTGTGAGGAACAATCCCTGCAAAATAATTCTAAAGCATCCTGTAATATTTATGGCACTTTAATTTGTGTTACCTTTGTGTGCTTCTTAACAAAGTTTGAATCAAAATGCTTATTTCACAGACGTACGACGACAAGGAGACATGTAGTTTTTGCCTCTGGGAGGCAGCAAGTTGCAAGAAAACATTGAATTATTTTGTTTAGCTTTTTAACTGAATGAGTTTTATTCTTTAGAAGTAGAGGTGGGATATGACCTCAGATTCATATCACTGTATTTTCATTTGCTTTTTCCAGTAACGGTTATTTCACAGTATTAAAAGGGACTGAGCATATGAAAACATTGACACGAAGAATAAGCCTGTTTGATGGGATATCTATCTCATCTCTTTGCATGAGACCGAAGAAAGATGCTTTTTAAAAGTCACTGTGCGTTAAGATCTCAGCAGCTTCTAACTGAATCTGTGTGGTTTTAAGTTAAGTTTCTCTCCTGCAGAGATGTTTTAAGCTACTTCCGAAAACCTCACATATGACTCTATCATAATAAAATCGTCTCTACTGCATGACAAGTGGGGACTTTTATTGTGAAAGATTTTGCGGGAATAGAATGTCTTAATGAATAAAGAGTTGACGGAGCTACAATTAGCAGAGATTTTCGACAGCGTTGTCGTCAATTTTTATTCTTTACAGCGCTCCTTTGACTGAGACACTGTGCACTTCTTATCATCATCTTGGACTTAATACAAGCAAGACATGAGTTGAAACACACCTTCAAGCAGGTAGACATGTTGGAATGGAGATGCAAATCTGTTCCTGCACAAAGCCTAAGTCAAAGCCCCAGACAGAGAGAAAGAGACGCACAGCAACAAGCTTAACACTAATGCTGAGTGTTGTTTGCTGAAACTGGGAGAGGAGAGAATACAAGTTCACCTGGTAGCTGTGCCACAATTCACTTTCATTGTAAACACTGACAGGACAAGGAGGAAAGGCCATTTAATCACTGTATGTGTGTGTGAGAGACCGCTGGCTCTGCTCAGGCAGGAGACCGGGGGTCTCAGTCTGAGACACAGTCACAAATCACTATTACATGCTACTTATTTATAGCATTATTTCATTACCAGCCACTGTGGCTTGTAGGTTGAGCAAGCAGTGTTGCCTTGTGTTTGTGGACTAAAACAAAACGTGTGGTTAAACTGGTGATGACGGTATGGCAAAAATCCATGTTGTGTTATGGATTAAGGAGCAAGATAGCTGAAAATGTCAGCACAGGCAAGCGTTCTGTTTACGTTTCTGGTCCTCTCTCTCTCTCTCTCTCTCTCTCTCTCTCTCTGTACTGCAAGTATCTAAGAAATACTGTAGAAAAATACATGTTGACCACTGACAGATTTGATACAGTTTTGTAAAAAAAAAATGGCTTAAATTGAGTATCCACCTCTTTATATAAATGTACATTTCCTACAGTGATTTGTTTTGAACCATTGACCGGCTCTATCTGTCTTCCAATAAGGTGCTGAAAACTTGAGTTATTTTTAAAGGAATTGCTTTCATTGCAACAAAATGACATTGTTAATGTTTGGCCTGCATGTCCACTGTTGCTAAACACATGCAACACCAGCAGCACACACTCTACAGAGTGTCATAGTTTGCATCCTAATGTTGCACTGAACTGAGAGCTGACGCTGACCCTGTTAACATTTATAACATTCCCTGATGAGATTTAGTTTCAGGCAGGGAGGAGCAATGAGGCACTCACCATGTCTATATAACAGCCTTTTACATAACACACCAGCAGTTCTTGATTATATGCTATAGACTGCAATAGTCTAGCTCTGCCAATAATGGAACATCTGGGTGTGAAAGTGTAGGCTTTACTGTGATGGACAAATGAATGTAGCACAATAAAGCTTTCCCTCCTTTGTCTTTCAACAGAATGACCTGGTACTGTTTGGTGTATGTTCAGGGGGCTATTAGATATACTGTGACCCTTTTAAAAAAAAAAATTCAAGCAGAGTAGTAATGATGAGGATTTTTTAAAAATAGCATTATCCACCATTTGTGTGTGTGTGTGTGTGTGTGTGTGTGTGTGTGTGTGTGTGTGTGTGTGTGTGTGTGTGTGTGTGTGTGTGTGTGTGTGTGTGTGTGTGTGTGTGTGTGTGTGTGTGTGTGTGTGTGTGTGTGTGTGTGTGTGTGTGTGTGTGTGTGTGTGTGTGTGTGTGTGTGTGTGTGTGTGTGTGTGTGTGTGTGTGTGTGTGTGTGTGTGTGTGTGTGTGTGTGTGTGTGTGTGTGTGTGTGTGTGTGTGTGTGTGTGTGTGTGTGTGTGTGTGTGTGTGTGTGTGTGTGTGTGTGTGTGTGTGTGTGTGTGTGTGTGTGTGTGTGTGTGTGTGTGTGTGTCACCGTTAAACTGAACATTTCTCAGTGATTACCTGAGACACCACAGAGGTGACCCTGACTTTGTAAAACACCTCTCTGTGTGTGTTTTTAGCTGCAGAGTGTTCACACACAGCAATACAGGAGCTACAGAATGGCATGCTGTTAATGTTTTATCTAGATATCATCTTTATCAGCAGCATTGAAATAAGCTATTTTAACTTCTAATGATGGATGATTAACTATTGGGGGATTTTTTTTAGTATGAATGTACTTGAATGGTACCATGATATACGTTTTTTTCATTGTGCGTGTCTCACTGCTCGGCTAACAATATCTTTCCTTCTCTTCCGGTCTCTTTTTGTTTTTGTTTTCTTCCCGTGCCCGGCTGAAGGAGTGGAAAGTGACCAGGCTGACATTTGAATATGACCCCGAGCCTTATGGGAAGGAGAGGGATGGAGCCATCATCAAAATGGCTCAGGAGTTTGGCGTGGAGACCCTCGTCAGAAACTCACACACCCTCTACAACCTGGACAGGTGCGTGAAAGCCAAACACACACAAAGTAGCCATTGTTCTTGAATGTTTTACACTCAACACTGAGATCAATAACGCACCCAAAGAATAAACTTTAGACAAAAATGTGTCAGGTACAATCATCAAGCTCTCGACTCAGAGTAAGTAGCACTTGTACTTTCATGGACATTTTTCATTGGCTCTCAGCTGACCAATACAAGCAGGGCTCTAAATAAGTGTTGTTATATTTTCCTGAGTTTAGCTTTGCAGTCTGTGTTTTTTTTTTCTTGGTGCACAGTGCAGAACAGACTGACTAACTGCTATTTCATGAAGTTTTGTTGATTCAGATACCAGAATAGGAAATGCCTCTGTTACAGAGAAACGTGGTGTTGGCTATCAATGAGTATGCCACTCATTTACTCATTTGAGCTTACAGATTTTTCACGAATCCTTTTTGAGGGATTGATTTGATAATAATTACACAGACTGTTTTAAGTTTATTTATGCTGTTGTTTGATCCGTCACAGTGAATATCAAGCTTGCATCAACAGTTGAGGCATACTTTACTAAAACCCATGGGTACATCCAAATTCAAATTTTGGTGTCACAGTAACAAAATAAAAGAATCAGTTGTTCTCGACTTTTTGTCGTGCACAGATAGAGGGGGGATGAGGTCATAATCCTGTTTCATTATGACCTCATGTTTTTACTGTTTAATAAAAACCAATGAAGCTCTTCTAATTCTTGTTTTTGTGCAGAAAACTTTCTGTCTTTGGTGTGACTTACTAAGACATGTACTTGAAAATGTACATTTGAGATGGTGTGAAAGTTTCCGAAAACAAGTGGGCTGCGGCCATTTTCTAGCTGTGAGAGATTGTTGTTAAACAAAAACCAACCACGATAGATTTCACATTATTTGCAAAACATACAAAATGTAACATACCAGACATGACCTTAAGGTTGTACAGATTTTAGGGACGTGACATATTTGAAGATGCACCATGAAATGACATCGGAAAGGAAAAAAGCATTGAGGCACTGTATGAACTATTACAACAGCTTTTCACTGTTCACCCTTTTGTGTGTTGACCTTTTGTTCAGCGTGTGGGAGGAGCATTGTCCGTACAAACTGGACAAGATTGTTAAACTAAGCAGAAAGATAACTGGGAAGTAAATGTGCAGCATTTCTTACCTGACAGACCAATACACCCTGAGATTAGCCAACAAGATGACAGCAGACCCTCTGCGCCCCCCTTTGGTCTGAGTGTGAACTCTTGACTTCAGGGCGCAAGTCCAGAATGCCCCGGATGAGGACTAAAAGAGGCATCACGTTGTTTGTACCAGCTGCTTAATAAGCTCTCATCATACACTATGAACATGGCACTCTGCACTTTATTGAACTTGTTATTGAAACCTAACCTAATCATGTGAAGTCATGTGAAGCTTTAATGCTGTGTAGGCTTTTGAAGTCTGTCGTTACTTGTATTGTTTTTTTAGGCTCTCTAATTCCCCTAGAGGCAATAAAGGTTTAATCAAATATGAAAATCACAAATCTGACCAAATATAGACTTTAAATAACTCTTAGAATATTACAAATATTGTATCCATGTTTCTACATTCAGAATTGTATTTATAAGTTTTGTGTTTACTAAAACGTTATGAATGAATGACAAAAAGGAACTTGATTCTCATGTGGCACAGACTCTAGGGATACAAAGGCACAAGAAATGAAACCATGATAACTGAAACAGCTGGTAGTTCAAGAGCTTTTAGTCATTCAAAAAAAAGTCAGAAGTCCACCTTATACAAGAAGATATTAGAATGATACATCTGTTACTACAGCATCACACACACAGCAGAGCCCTCCGGTGGTCATGTGATGTGACTGCAGGTCACACCCCTGTCCATGTGCTGTGACAGGGTGCCCGCATGAGTCAGATGGAAAGAAGTGCCAAAGGACTTTCCTCTTATAAAAACCCTCTCTGTGTCCTGTGCATGGAGGGCATTGGGACTGACAGTATTACAGCACCGTATTACACAAACAGCCTCGTAATATTCCAATTCATTATGTAAGAATACTGAACGAATGGATGAGGCAGCAGGAGGGAGCTTTGCTGTGTGTGTGTGTCTGTGTGTGTCTGTGTGTGTGTGTCTGTGTGTGTGTGTGTGCACGCTCTGGTGAACATGTGCCCAGCTTACCGGCCTCATACACAGTGGCCACAGTGAATTGACCAATAGGAAACCATCCTTGCTGTGAATCCACCAACCAAGGAGCGAGTACGGCCTCACAGATATAGAGTTGTACAAGGTAGAAATTATATATACAGAGCTTCACTTTCACTTGAAAAGGAGACAGAATGCTGAAATATTTTCCTTAAAGATGGACTCTTACAGCTTTAAGAGGTTTTTCTTTTAGCACGTACAGCTTGTTCACGTCAGTCTGTCTGGCCTTCCTGCTGTCCAACCCTTTAATCCAGGCGTATACTGATGTTATTCATACATGTTCACTGACAATTGCTTATGATCTCTAAACCCCTTGACTTAATTCTATGAACAACATCAGCTCAAAAATGCTTAACGATGTTTACAGGGCTGCAGAGGAATTATAGTTTATTGTGGAAAATGTGATAATGTAGATTTAAATATCATCTTTCCAAAGCAAAGAATCTCAGCAGACTTCAATAACAAACTAGTGAGACATAATAAAACTAATAAATGTTTTATTTCTCATGTGCTAACAGCTTTATCTGATCGTTTTAAAAGATACAAAGCAAAGTCTGCTGCAACTTGAACTCCTATTTCATGTGATTTTAAAATATGTACTATTCATTTATATTGATTTTTAACAACAATATCAGTATCCTGAAACACAAATGTCCAGGTTTAAATCATATTTATAAGACAGAGTTAGCTTCTTCAGCCAAGGGTTTCAGTTTCCCACACTGTGTATGATTTTGTTTTACTGTTACTGTGATCTTTTGACAGTTAAGGAAGTTTGATTTCTAGTACAGAGCTTGATAATAAGAACATTTGTTTTCTATGATGTTTCTATAATAAGTATTTAATCATAGTTTGATATAGTTTAGAGAGACCCTGCTATTGATTGATTGAAATCTCTATTTCAGAAATATAACAAAACTAGATCCATAAATAAATGTTAAAAGCTAAAAAAAAAAAAAAAAGAAACTAAACAACAATGTCAGCGTTCATATTCAACATACAAACGGTAAATGTCTGTAAGGGAGAAGAATGAAGGTCACACTGCAGATATCTTCCCTGTGTCTAAACCAGAGAGAACTCAAAACATGAATCATTCAAATGAAGTAGTTGTCTTGATCTCTTCTTCATTATACCTTTTGCAGTAACATATTTTTACAGTGTCTTGAACAGAATTAGGTTTTTGCTTTGCTGTCAGTTTGTTTTCAAGCTGTTCCACATATCTGAGGTGCATTGCTGGAACAGCGTCACCTGCTAAACCGTTGTGTGTAGCGCTCTTGCCGCGCTCTCTTCTCTGCTGCTGTGTGATGCTATTTTAAAGTATTTTATTAAAAAAATTTAAACTTTCCATCTCAAGATACGGAGTTGCAGCGCTTGTCCATTTGTCAGTTTTGGCTGAAGCAGCCAATAAAATCAAGTAGGAGGCTTTACCTCTGCTTTTTATGACATTATTCCCCCTCCTCGTCAAAAAGCAAAACAACAGCGAGTCGAGCTCTACATTTGCTCAAATCCATTCTTTCCCTCTTATTTTATTTGATCTCCCGTATGTGCTCGCAGACCTGCTCCACAGGCGCTCCCAGCTGATTTCCCCCTCAGATGCGCTCAGGCGTTTTTGCATCAGCCACACCTAATGCGACCTGTTTCTGTGTGATCAGGCCCTTACTCTTCATTGTACACAGCACACAGTTTCCTAATGTTATAGTTTCCCTTAAAGTTCTAACCCCCTCTCTGTTATTCACCATTTTTGAGTATTAGTTGGAAGTTACTCATGTCTTACTTTGTACATTATTTGTACTCTTAACTTCTACCAGATCTGTACATTTCAACACGTTTTATTTGAAGCTCTGGCTTTGGCAAAATAAAAGCTCTCATTTTGTTGAAGTGTTGAATGTTTGCATATGTGCTTGATTCTGTACAGCACGTTGTAATTTGAAGGCAAACAGTTGAAATGCAACATCAAGGTGTCGTTGTCTAATTAATTTATAATGTATCAATTAGTCGGCCACACTGCTCTCAGATGTATTTTTTAAGTGATGTTTTTTTGCCTTTATTAAATAGGACTGCTGAAGAGAGACAGGAAACATTGGGAGGAGAGGGTGGGTGTTGACAAAAAAAAAAAAAAAATCTATATATTTTTGGGGATTTTCCCCTGACAACACAAAAATAGATAATATTTTTCATCCCTCATGAATGTGTTTGTAAAAGTCTTGTAATGTACTAACTATTAGATTTTGTTCATTACCGGTACATTAATGAAAAAGAAAAAAATAAATACTGGCCTAACTGTACCTCCTCAAATACACCCGTATTGTTGATTTGTGTCACCAGATCTATAGTTCACAGATTGCTGCTGACAGAACCTACTCTAAACCTGTGTATAATATTTTGTCGCTACTTTTCTGTCTTCTTTGTGTTGGTCACAGGATAATAGAGATGAACAACAACAGTCCTCCTCTGACCTTTAAGCGCTTTCAGACCATTGTTAACAGACTGGAGTTACCCAGGAGACCTCTGCCTCCCATCAGCCAGCAGCAGATGGACAAATGTCACGCTAAGATAGCTGACAACCACGACCAGCTGTATGGTATACCTTCACTGGAAGAACTAGGTAACATGACAGTGTGTTTTTATGACCTATGTACACCTCATTGAGCATGCCTGGGTTTACTGAAGGGTCAACAAGGAGAATAATGGATTAGTCCATTCACTTGTAATTAGCTAGTGTCCAGCTTACAGCCTAGTCCACACATAGGCAGGTGTTTTTTTTTTTTAACAGAGGTTTTCCTCCTCCCTTTTAAAAAGAATAATCCCGTCCACATGAAAACGCAGACACGCACTGTTAACGGCTGTCATGAGCACGCCAAGTCGACAACGATGTCCTTGACGTCCGAAGATTTTCTCCCCATTCTCCTGCAAGGACCATTTAGTTTTCAAAGTTGTCCTACCAGATCTGTAATCCATTCAGGCGTCTCTGCTCGTCAACATAGTGGAAGAGAAACTGTGTATGTATATGTTAGCATGTACATGTACTTGTTACGTCTGCAATTGTAATCTCAAAAGTGGCAGGGTCGCACAATGACGTCAAATTGAGGAAAAAAACAGTGTTACAAAGCCCAAACTCAGTTTTACCATCTACACATAAACACCTTAAACAGAGTTTTCTATTGCGTTTTCAGTGACCTAAAATGCAGCTTGCGTGTGTACGAAAGGCCAAAACGCGTAAAAAAAGCTCCATCTTCAAAGATACCCTTCTACGTGTGGACTAGGCCTTGCTGTCCATACATTTTATCAGTCATATTAAATGTAGTACAAATGTATTTCTTTCCTCTTCTGTATAGTGATTCTATCCAGTTTAATAAATTCAACAGTCTGACCATTTGGTTCCACAGACGTCTCCCTTTACTACATGTGATTTGATGTTAAAATGACCGATAGGTTCAGAAAGTTGCTGAAATGCTCCTTTAACTCCTCAGTCAGCAACAGTAAAACAAACATCACCTCTCAGAGCGTACTGTATGTACCCGATCAGAGTCACATCACAAGTTCAAAGGGTTCTTTCTCCTAAGTTCTGACACATTCCTCCAGTAGTGACCTTCAAACACTACATTTTTAACACGTGGTGTTTTTGACCATGTCTCCTTGTCAATATGTGTCCAGGTTTCAGGACGGTGGGTTTATCTCCAGCTATCTGGCATGGAGGAGAGTCTGAGGCCTTAGACAGACTCAACAAACATCTGGACAAAAAGGTAAACAAGAAGCTGCTGTAACAAACCCTATGACCGCTCTGAATAACTGAACTGAAGATGCCACGTTTAAGTTTTGTTGTAAAGGGATGGGATAACGTACCGTTAATCCTTTTAAAGCCGAGTCTGTGTTTTCTTTACGACCCTTGTTGTTAATCTGCCTATTAATGCACGATAATTCAATCAGTGGGTTAGTCAATTAATGAACACATTTTCTTTAAAGCAATAATGCTCATCAACATTTCCAGGAGCACAAGGTTGCATTTTTGCATTTTGGGGCAGCAGTGACTCAGTTGGTAGAGTCAGTCTAAGGTTAGGGGTTTGATCCCCCGCTCCCGCGGCCACATGGGCAAGACACTTTACCCCAAGTTGCTCCCGCTGCTTTGTCGCGGCGTATGAACATGTATGCACATTATTAGTTACTTCTGGCCACTTTACATTGCAGCCTCTACCATCAGTGTGTGAATGTGTAGGTGTGACCTGCGCTGTAAAAGCACTTTGAGTAGTCTGAAGAATTAAAAGGTGCTGTACAAGCTCAATATCATTTCCCATTTTAAAGTGGTCCTGTTTTGTCGACTGATGGCTTAAAAACACAGAGAATCTTACTCACTATGTCTTTTATGTGCAGGTGTGGGTGGCCAATTTTGAGCACCCTCGGGTGAACATGTGTACTCTATATGCCAGTCCCACTGGCCTCAGCCCCTTCCTGCGCTTCGGCTGTCTGTCCTGCAGGGTTTTGTACTACAACCTCCGAGAACTCTACATGAAGGTAACTCACAGAGTCCAGTTTACATCACACACAGTTCTCAGTTCTCTCTTTGGAAATCAAATTCTGAATAAGAAGAAAATTATTATTATTTTTTTTTCTTTCCTTGTGCCTCTTTTTCTTCTCCATCAGCTGCGGAAGCGTTCCAGTCCTCCTCTGTCGCTGTTCGGCCAGTTGTTATGGAGAGAGTTCTTCTACACAGCTGCCACAAACAATCCCAACTTTGACCGCATGGATGGAAACCCCATCTGTGTACAGGTGAGCCTGAGCAACACTCAGGTCAAAAGAAGAAGCTCACTCTCATTAGAGCTCTGACCTGTAGATATGAGGCCAGATCTTCAATGAGGGGCTGGTTAAAGTTTCTTCAAGTAAATGGCGTATTTTAAATATATTCAATTCTGTGCACTGGTGAACTGAACCTTAAAGATCTTGGTTTTGGTGTTAGCCCCTAAATGTATTTGTCTTTCTATGTTTATAGGGTGTAACCCATGTAGCCTTTTAACATAATTTCTTTGTTTGTGTTGTCATAGTAACATTGTCTTGTTTTATGGATTCATAAGGATACCGGCAACCCTTGAACAAACCAATAATCTAGTTCTCAATAAATTTGACTCAACCAAAATGTTGCGAACAATGAGCAGTAGTAGAAACCCAAGTTCGACCTGCAACTCCTTTCTCCCAACTCTTATCTTCTCTATTTCCTACCAAAAAAAAAACCTGTGTTGGCTATGCTGGTATATTAGAAAAAAACAAGCATTGATGCTGACACACAATCTGCAGCCTTCTTTGTTCTGGGCAACAAATATTCAGTTTGATAGGCATCAAATTTCTCTGCAGGAAAAAATTCAGGAAGTTGGGCTCAAAGTTTCAAAAATGTGACGTGTTGTCTCCTTTCTGTTGTCACACATACACGATGTCTGTAGCTCTCTTGCTGTCTCTCTTCTTGTCTCATCTCTGCTATCCCTCTAAATATGTTTGTTTTCTTGCCGTTCACCTGTTAAATTGCAGATCCCTTGGGACCAGAACCCAGAGGCGCTGGCCAAGTGGGCTGAGGGCCGGACAGGTTTTCCCTGGATTGACGCCATCATGACTCAGCTAAGACAAGAGGGCTGGATCCACCACTTGGCCCGACATGCTGTGGCCTGTTTCCTCACCAGGGGCGACCTGTGGATCAGCTGGGAGAGCGGCATGAAGGTGCACACATCAGTTCCTCAAACACATCTTTGATTTTAAACCGTCTACTTTTGCAGAATGAAGGGCTTTTGGGCCAGCATTCATCATGACAGCATTCATCATGTAGAGGTGTGTGTGTGTTCCTCCAGGTGTTTGAGGAGCTGCTGCTTGATGCAGACTGGAGTGTAAACGCTGGCAGCTGGATGTGGCTGTCCTGCAGTGCCTTCTTCCAGCAGTTCTTCCACTGCTACTGTCCTGTCGGCTTTGGGAGGAGAACAGACCCATCAGGGGATTTCATCAGGTAGTCTTCACACCGGAGCTCCAACTGTAACACATTATTTCTCATGTTAAATATCTTCTTACTCAGGGTTGCTTCCTTCATGTTTTATCGTCTTGCAGCAAACCAAATCTAAGATCTAATGGTGTGGTCTTCTTTTATTTGACATATCGTGCAGGCATTACATCCCCATCTTGAAGGACTACCCAAACCGGTACATCTATGAGCCGTGGAACGCCCCCGATTCTGTGCAGAAGGCGGCAAACTGTGTGGTGGGAGTGCATTATCCCAAACCTATGATCAACCACGCAGAGTGCAGCAGGCTCAACATCGAGAGAATGAAACAAGTTTACCAGCAACTTTCCCATTACAGAGGGCTCAGTAAGTCAACGTGCCTACACTAAACTTCCCACTATTCACCAGCATATGTGGTTTCCATAACAACTACTGTTTTCAAGGGTTACGGTTAACCACGCTAAACACCACTACTTTCATTAGCAGTTTGTCCATTAGACAGACTATGGCCTAATAAAAATCAAACCAAGGCAGGACAAGCCAATCAAGTCCAAAAAACAGCCGTACAATGATTTTACAATCACTGTTTGATGTCTTTAAACTTCTTTTCAGAATTACCATTAGGTGGATGTCTTAGTCAGCAGTGCTAGTGAACTAGAGGCAGTACTAAACATCCCTGGACTCGCAATTTCCACATACTCCGTGTGCTCGGCGGTCCGTCAGCGCCAGGGGCGACCCTAGTCAGCGATTGTGTTTCCACAGCGAGCGCCGCAGTCCGTCTCAGTAGCGTGCCAGCAGCGCCACTACGCTCTGTTCCGTATCAAATACACAGCGAGTCTATTTTCGACGGAGTACGCTGCAGGCAGGCATCAAGCTGGACAGAAAGTCAGACAAGGTGTCCGGTCAATTTCAAAATAAAACAAAATACACAAACTCACGATCTTACTTTTCATCGCTTTATCAACATTACGTCAAAACAAAAACTTAATAATAATACAGTATGGGTGTTCTGGCTCCATTGTTTCATCCCTGCTGAGCCAGTCTCAGATACTTTTCTTTTCTTGTAACTCTCTAGACAGAATGATCAGTAGACATATTTCAGAAATGGAAATCATAGATTGATGATGGTAAATGGAACAAGTCTTTTACAGTAATGCCGTCAAATTTAGATCCAGAGGTGTTGTTTTTTTCACAGATACATTTATGCCGTGGTTACACCTAATAGTAAGTCGAGGATATTTGTCACAGCTGAGTGTGTGTGTATATGTCTCAGGTCTACTAGCATCAGTCCCAACAATCCAAGAAGAGGCAGAGCCACCAATGACTGACGAGTCACAGACCAGCAGTGGCCCTGGTAGGACTGAACACGGAAGCAAGATTTAATTTGATTTTCCCATTGAGGATCTAGAAAATGTTACCATGATTATTACTGTGATACATCTCAGTCAAACTCTGTTGTTTTCTTAGACTCTCCACCCAGAAGTCCTGCAGGCGCTGAAGCGGCCGGCTGCTCTACAGCTCCAGACTCCTCCACAGTCGCCTACGTCCCAAATGAAGACCTGGAAGATTTCGAGAACCAGACTCCTTGCACCTCCTCGACCACGTATCCTTCCGCAGCCATAACGTCGACATCGACATCTGCCTGCCTCCCTCCTTCCACTGCTACGCCTCCCTCCCCAGCTCAGAGTCCTCTATCCTGGTCCAAACCCTCCACCCCTTCCTCCTCATGTCCCTCATTACCCCCACCCCCCAGCCCAGCGACTACCCCAACTCAGACTTCGAGGAAAGACCTCAGCCGAAGAGTCCGGCGCAGCCAGAGGCAACGAGGGCGACTGTTCTGCACAGCAGCAGCAGCAGCAGCAAGGGAGGAAGAGAGGAGGTCAGAGGAGGAGAGAGAGGATGCGTGGGGGGAGGAGAAAATGGAGGAGGGCGTCGAGCAGGAGGAGGAGAGAATGGAGGATGAGACATGTGGAGAGACAAGAGGACATCAGCAGTGATACAAGGTAAGATTAACAGCATCTTGTTTCTAACAGCAAAGAAACATACAGTACATACAACATGGATGTCATTACTAAAACATGTATACTGTTGGCAGGATTTTACTGCTCTCAGTCTCAACAGTGAGGACAGTCATCTAGAGGCATCTAAAACTACCAAACATGTAGTTCCTTGTTTGCAGAAGAAATGTAGATCAAATGTAGGTTTTTTTTTTTTTAAACCTAAGGGTAATTTAAACCATTTTAAATCCTAATTCTTTTTATTTTTTCATCGTTTCAATTTAAAACTAAATAAGATGAAAAAGGAGTAAAAAGCTTGTTTTTTAATCAATTAATAAACATCAATTGAATCATCCTCTGAAACTCTTTTAGAACGTAAGCTGAACATTTGAACCTTTTACAATTAAAAAAGACAGCAGTGATACAATGATACAATGGACCTGCTGCATCTGTGGTAATCTTTATCTCACGACTGCATTGAGACTGCGACTGTTGATTTTGGACAGTCCTGTTAGGTTGTGTTAGCTCCTCCTATGTCAACATTAAACCTGAGGGCAGCAGGGTCCTTTATTACCTATATTAGGCTGCAGCGGCTCTATAATAGGTAAAGAAATGTTACAGCTGATAATGATTACTGTTCACTTTAATACAGGCTCCAGGGAGCTCTGCCTCTTCCTACTAACAATGTTTTGAGAATAACGGTTCTTCTGTACACACTTGAAAGCGGATACTTATGTATGGAAATTCAATAAAAATAAAATAGAAATAAATCGTGCAATAGAACAATAAATATTTTTCTTAACTGAAACTAGCATCATGTTTTCCCACATAATTGAAACAGTTAAAAATAGCGAACAAACATTTTGATAGCTCTCTGTTTTTCTGTTGCTTGTTTAGTGTTGAATAGAATCTGGCTGTGAGCAAACTTGACACCTCTTCAGTTTAAAACCAATTGCATGTAGGTCAGCGTTCTTCATGATTTCCATTTACTCTGTTTATGTACGCCCTGGAAAACACACACACACACACACACACACAGAGAGAGAGAAGGGGTTCCCAAACTTTTCAGGTCGTGACCCCCAAAATAAGGGTGACAGAAACTGGGGACCCCCCACTGTTCTTTAAGGTGGTTAGTTAGGTATATAACGTAGCGACAGCCACGCACACACTAATAAACCTATCCAAAAACTAGGAACACAAAATAATACAACAGCCTAAAAACAATAAAAATGTACACATTCATTTCACTTAATGATACTGTCTTATATGACATTGGACTACTTTTTTTATATTTACAAAAATGGGTAAAAATATATACTTATGCACTTTTAAATGATTTTTGATTTTTTTTATGGAAGGCA
The DNA here is from genome assembly GCF_963584025.1 of Labrus mixtus. Lineage (NCBI taxonomy): Eukaryota > Metazoa > Chordata > Actinopteri > Labriformes > Labridae > Labrus > Labrus mixtus. Next base: position 22,045,765 of record NC_083615.1, read on the forward strand.
TCTCGCGACCCCCCTCTTGGTGGCTGGCGACCCCCCTGGGGGTCCCAACCCCCACTTTGGGAACCACTGGTATAGTGGGTGTCCTTTTTAGACTGTTATCTGATAGCTCCCATACTACATTCAAGATGACCAGCCTGCCCTGCAGGTGGCCAAAACATCAAGCTGAATCTATCCAGCACAGACATCCTTTGGTATAACAGAGTATTACACTCTGTTTCATGACCAGGCATTTACTCTGCCAGCAAATGTAAGAAAAGCAATAAGAAATGTAACCCTCTGATGTTTGATAATCAGAGTACTTTGTGATTCCTGTTTAACTAAAACAGTGTTTTCTGCTTTTACAGGTGAGGTTGAAGAAACGTCCATTTCCAAATAACTGGACTCGCAAACAGAAACAAGAAACAGGTTTCTGGATACCTGGACGTCATAAATATATATATTTATATATATAGATATATATAAGCAGCATGTATACGACACAAGAGGAAACCGTACAAAAACATTTCACATATATTTATACAGTCGTCAAATAAATTATAGAACGACTGTAAATGATGAAAACCGATGCTTTTGTGAGGAAACAGAGACAGTCATTTTCCTCCAAAGTATTTGGAATGAGCAATCTTCTCTTGTACATTTCCACCCTGCAGTTCTTACACATTGAACCTGTGCATCATAGCGTTAGCAGCAGCACCTCCTCTTGCTTGTCTTCGTTCTCTCCTCAGAGATAAGGTGGTGCAGGAATGTCAGCCGTCCAAACACACCGCCCTGTCTCTACCCCACCCTCTCTTTAGGCTCCGCTGGTTAGTGTACAAATGAAACTCCAGGTCATTAAATAGAGCTGCATATTTTGACCATTTGCAGTAATTGTTTTATTAAAAATAATGAGATTTAAATAAGTTGTGGATGACGTCAGAACCGCACAGAGATGGTCTGAGAGACCAAAGGCGTGCTACTAAAAGGACGACAGTAACACTTCTACAGCTAAAGACTGATCAACTGACCTCACTTTTACATTGGAAGCCCCTTCAATGTACTGGTGTGTACATACCTGGCCTGCTTTATGGACCCCTCTTTCTACTCTTATTGGAAAACTGTGATGATTTGTTATTTAAAAAAAACACTTCTGTGCAAGGGATAAAGCAGGTCTTTGTGTCCATGTGGCCCTGATGATATGGAACCACATGAAAATAAAACACTAAAAAAAAAACTAAAAAAAACATGATTTAAATTCTACATTTTAATATGTCAATGAATGTTTTGGTAAAGATCTGATATTTTTGCTAGCAGAAATAAAGATGTTAATTAGTGAAAGGAAAAAAAAACATTTTTATATTCTGACTCATAAATCCCTTTTCTGTTTTGGAGCGTCACTACGAGAGTATAGCAAATTGCTATTGGTTGACACATTGTACATAAAAAAGGTAAGGTGAGACCTTCTGTGTGACCAGCTTTAATAAAACAAAACACAAATGTTTTTGCATTTGCCATAGTTTGCACTGGCAATTGGAAAGACGGCTTGTGTGAAATGAATGTAGAGAAAAGAAGTAGCGTGTTGTTCTCACCATATATTTATCAGTTTGTATATAAAATATGTAAAATCTGTCTGTTTTTACTAACGGTCTAATGGAGGAGGTTTCACAAAGGCTCATGTTGTTTCTGCCCTGATGTGTTGTACCAGAAGCATCCACTAGAGGGTGGTAGTTATTGCAAATTTGGCACGTGGCAGTGAAGGGTTAAGTGTACTGTAAAAATCCAAAACTGCAGGTTTTATTTTTTATTTTTTGTGAAAATGAATTTGAGTGCTTAATTTCTTTAAAGCCCCCCCCCCCCCATACAAAAGTGTCTTCTATACACTGCACATAATAACTTTGGTTTTTTTGAAGAAAAAAACCTACCCTACCAACCAAACGTGAGAGGACTAAAATAACCACACATTTTTTTTATTTTTTTTTTTTAATCTTTGAGAGGATTTTCTAATGAATCAGAGTTGTTTTTTTTATATATATAAAAATGACAATCAGTGTTTCATCCTCACTGTTTTTTTGGTTTTTTTTGACTGGTCTCTAACCCTGTGCAGAATAAGCAAGCCATAAAGTAGCAGTTGAACTTTGTGAAACCCCCTCAATATTGAATATTGCCTGGATGGGTCAATGCTTTCCCAAAGAGGGATCAAAGAATGTGGAGAGACAAACTCAGCCTATGCAGGTGTTGTACTGTTGCTGTTAAAGACAAGTTGGCACTGTGAGCTGTTTGAATCCTGACGACTTAAATTTTTTACAAATTTTACAAATCAGCAAGTTCAGCCTGCCTGGCTCTCAACTAGCTTAACCACATGTAATAAAACAAAAACCTCACACTTCCCAATTACCCAGAATGCAACACAAGCCCTGATCTTGTGTTTAGCTGCACATTCCGACTAACAACAGTACGACACTCAGCGGGGCCAGAGGTCTGTCTGAGAACTGTGGGCTCCATGGATATTTATTTGTTTTGTATTGTACAAAAAAGAATTTATTTTCATTAAAACTACTGGAGGAATTATGACTCGCAGTGTATTGTTGTCTTTCTTTTTTTGCTAGATATAAGTTCCATGATAGGTTAAAAACAAAGGAGCAACTACAGCCTTTACTTTTTCCTAAATGTAACCGATTGTATAAACCCTGCGAGGGATTTAACATGATGACATTTTTCTTAATCAAAAGTCTCAAAAAAGCAAAGAGTTTAAAGGCTCTCAGAGCACTTTGTGTTCCTTCTATATTAACCCAAAATAAGAGCAAATCCGTGGTTTGGATGGAAAAAAGACAAATCAAGTATTGAAGTGAACATATTACTGGTTCATACCGCCTAAAAGTGATGGAAAAAAAATCTACGTTTGTGAGGTTCTGAGCATGAGCATCCTAATGTCCATCCAACTGATTGTTAATACCTTTACTATACGTCATACTGGTGAACCAAGCCCAGCTCAGTGCATTGAACCAGTGGCTCCCGACCCTTTTTCCTTGTAGACCCCCTCTGCTTGTATTTAAGACAACTCCCAATCTCACCTGGACCAAAAAAAAAGATGCATTCTAAAAGTTCTATTTATGTCAGTGATAGGCCTACACACACAAGGTTACTGAAAGACTTTTGTATAAAAGATTCATTAAGTTTGTTCTCACGATTTTAGTGAAAATATGCTCATTTAAATGTGAATACCTCAGAGCAGACACAACCTTGCACCCCCCTTAGATCTTTGGACCCCACCCTTCCTACAGTGGCAAGGACCCCAGGATGGGAAACCAATAAGGCTTTAAACCATACAAGTCATTCCTCTCAGGTCATTATCCTGCTTTTTTTTGATACAGCCAGTGTCTTTGATAAATTTATATTAGGCAGAGTATGTTAAAGGCAGGGTTGGTAATTTTCCAAAACTAGCATGATTTTGAAAGTAGCATTCCCTCAGTGCTCCGTCAACACCCACCCCCTCCCCTCTCTGCTCCCTCAAAAGCCACGCCCCCTCACTTACATGCACGAACGCCGTTGCTCCAGAAGTGGACCTCAGCTCATCACTTGCATTGTGTAGAAATTACGACGTCTCATTCAAGTTAACTCACAGTATACACTCCGTCATCGAGTGTGGGCTATAGTGCACACAAGGGGTAGAGAACGAGCAGGGACACAGGGAGGCGTGATTGGTTCATCAAATTGGTACCTACCTTTACATGCTTACAACTGCTACAGGTGACAGATTTTCTTTGTTCCTTTTTCAGAGAACATGAGTTATTAATGTCTGTCAGGACCTAAAGAAAATTCAACCAAAATCTTAAAAAGTGAATCCAGAGAAAAATGACCAACCCTGCCTTTAACATGTTTGAAGAACACTGCATTAAATAAATATTTTCACATGATATTGTGTTTTTTCTGTTTCCTTTAGTAGATATCTGAGATTTTGCAAGTTTAAAGGTACTGCTGGGCTGTAAATCTAATGCATAACAGCTTTATATAAGGCATATATAGTCCTGACTTAAGATGGAAAATAGTATATGGTAAATGGACTTGAGCTTGTATGGTAGTATATCTTCTAGTCTTTTACACCACAGGTGACACGTACCAATTCACACAATGACAGAGGCAGAGGTTGCTATGTAAAGTGACCATCAGTATGAACTATTCATACACAAACTGCACAGTCACTGGAGGCATAAATCAGGATCCAAGTTGTAGTTAACCACTGGTTAATCATTCATTCATTCATTCATTCATTCAGCAGTTTTTCACAATTAACTGTGCTAGTTGTTTCCCCTTTTACAGATTTAAAGTGTTTATTTACAGGGAGCATTATTTGATATGGGACAAGGATGGTCTCTGCTCGGCAAAACGTGGACAATGATGTTATGAGAAGCCAAAGAACCATGTCAGCTGACAAGGTCCAAAATGTACTCTAGTCCGGCTTCTTGCTTGGTGATTCTCTTTTCTTTTTGAGCTTCATTTGTCACTTTAGCCTCAGACGTTGTATCAAACAGTACCAAGATAGGCTTACTGGTCTCTATTTAGCCAAAGGCTGGCGTCCTAACTAGTGCAGTTAAGCTGTACGCACTTCTCCCAAGATGACCACGGCCTGCTGCCAGAGTTACACAGTGCTGAAAGCAGTCGACCAGGGCGCTCTGTGACAACAGGAAAGACGCTATTCTCCCTGTTGAAAGTTATTGCACTATGTGATCGCCTCTGAATAAACTATTTTAAGGTAGGGTAAGTTAAATGTCATAGAAAGGGTCAAAACAATGGTTAAAAAATAAGATGTATTTAGTTTTCTTTTACCATCTGAAGTGTTTATCCAACAGAGCAGACATGATTCAAAACTGTGATTGTGATTACAAATGACTGATAACTGCTTACAAAGAAATGTGTCATGTAAAGAGAATCAAAAAGAACACTTGCCACACACAGCTGAAACATATTCACAGACAGTTTATTTTTAATTGAAATTATTTCACATCATAGTTGTTATTTTCCTGTTGAAGATCTTTTGTATTTTTATTACAACAGCCACAGAGCAGCAGCAGCAGCAATAATAATAATCCAGCAGGAGAAGCAGATCAATGCAGAAAAGGACTGAAAAAGAGAGAGTAACATGATGGGGTGCCCCTTTCCCAGCTGCCAAAACAGATTGAACAAGGACTTATGGGAAATCGATTTTTTGTTTTCAGTCTGTCAGATATGTCAGGTTGTGCTGCATCTGACCCTTTTCCTTCCATAACAACTGTTAAGACTCGACCACGGCTCTACATGACTGGGACACGGTAGAAACTCTTTACAGTTTGTGTGGGATAAAAAAAAAACATCAGAAAGATTCAAGACAAGAGGGAGGAGTCAGGATAGAAAGCAAAGCACAGTGAGCTCCACAGGATACGGAGACATGACAGAAAAGAGGAGGTGCTTCTATTCAACCATTAACATTTTCCACAGTTAGACAAACACCTTCCATCAGAACCTCAACGCGCTGGCCCATGGCTGGGTGAGTGGCAGCTCAACATGGCATTCGACTGGGGGATGAGTTCAAGGACGGCTGATCCCCAAGACTTACCAATTATCTTATGAGAATTTATAGATTGAATTTTGGGAAACATGTGCTTTAATGCTGAGTTTTATGAGAAGATTGATATCACTCCAATGCCTGTTCATCAAGTTTGAAGCTTTAGCAAGCTAGTTAGCTTAGCTTAGCATAAAGACTTGAAACAGAGTCACTCATTGGCGTGGCTATATTTCAAGGCAAGAACTGACAAACTGAAGTCTTGCTGTCATAACAAATTGTTTTTTTTTAATCTAAACAAATGATATATAATGTTGTTATAAGTGATATGTGTAGGAAGGTCTCTCTTGACCTCAGGAAAGCATCAGACAAGCCCCTAGTTTCTGGGCTTCGTGTTAAGCTAAGCTAAGTTTAGCTTCATTTAAAACACATGGACAATACAACGATATCAATCTTTTCATCTGACTCCCTCAGTAAAGAGGTAACGTGTTCCTCAAATTGAAAAACAAAAGGTAAACATCAGGGATGAAACAAAATGATAAAGGCCAGTCGGGTTGGTTCAGCTCTGTTCTGATTATCTGGCAGCGTTGGAACAACAATCCTTGAGGAAATATGAAATGTTTGCATTTTCTCAAATGGAAACGGGTCAGTCCTAAATGCTTAAATCCCAGATAGGGCAGCTTTAGTTGAAAGAACCAGCACTGGAACTGGCCTTTTTACAGAATCGTTATCGATCAGCTCCTAACAGCCTCGTCCAATAGGACCTCCCAAGGCTCACTGATAGATTCTGGCAACAACCAATCAGACAAAAGTTGAATGGGATCTTGTCAATTCAGTCCTTAACCTCATGCGATAGTGATCAAACCCCTTATCAAATTTCAAACCTTTTATAAAACAAAGTTACAAAAAAACATGACGCAGCCACATGTACATGCCAAAAAAAAATAAAACAAAGAAAAACAAAGAAACACATGTTTAAAGCGATCAAATGAAAGGAACTTAATCAGAATAATGAAAACACACTTTGTCAGATTACAGTGCACTTTGTGTGGGAAAAAGATAAATCAAAACAACAACACACACACACACACACACACACACACACATTACTGTAAGATGAAGGCAACACCAGCCTGCCGATAAGGGGGAACTGAGAGAAAATACAGAAAAGGGCGTAAGGATTCAAAAATGGTTCAAAGGTAGGAGGGAGGAGACAGCTATATACACTTGTATATACATCATACAGGATATGAAAGAGAGCACAAGGTCCTAAAGTCAGACCCAATGATGGCCGTATACGAACCGAGTCCACAGCCCAAACAGAAAACTGTCATGGCACCCAATAAATAGGAAACAAAGGGTCTCATAGCGGACGGCATCCTGTCTTCTGCTGCAGCTTCTGCCTCGATTCAACAAACATCCAGGGCTATCTGGACACAAATAAAAAAATAAAAAAATGGATGGATACAGTCAGAGCAAGGCTGACTGGAGAAAAGGGTGGACTTGTCTTGTGTTTTCTAAAGGGCCTCTGACACAAGACGAACAAACCCAAACCACATCTTAACAGAGAGGGGAAAAGAGGTCTGACAGTCTTGCAGTGTGTCAGGGCAGTTACCACATCAGATGAAATGTTGCCATAACAAATAAGCAACAGTTTGAGGGAATGTAGACGGGCAAATATGGGCGACGTGTGCCTTTTTTTCCAATCTTTTGTCCCTTTATCGCCACTGTGATCTAATATGTACATTAATTTGATGAGGATTATTCATCCATACAGCCTAAGAATGTCACCCATGTTTTTTATGGCGTTAATCTGTATACAGCAGAACTCTTAAAAACAGGTGTGGCGACAGATTAAAAAAAGTTGATTCATCCACAGTTCGACTAGAGGCACCGAGCCTATGACCTCAGCAGGTCAGAGATAGGATCCTTACAGTATCAGTGTCTCTCTCCACAGACAGGTCACGTGGGGTTTCCTCCAATCAGTACCAAAACTGTGCTCACGTTGGCCTCGTAAAACAAGTGTACAAAACAAAAACGACGATGTTTGGCAAGTGTCCTATCTTCTTTCCAAAAACAGATCCAACAAAAAAATAAAACCCTCTGCTGAGGATATGAAAATATGCACCTCTCAGCTGGTGATGGGTCTTGTTTGCAGGTCCACTTTAGAATTGCTGCAATTCACTTTGCAGGTCACTGTTGCCACCGTGGCATGGTGCACAAAGATCCATGTATGTACAGGCGGCCTTTTTTTTTTTTTTTAGTGGCTTCTTGTGTTGTTAGAAAAACAAAGACCTGTGTTCTTCATTACTGTCAGGACTTTAGCCAGAGGACAAGAGTAAGGGGGTTTAAAAGACATAAATTATAAATATCAGGCAGTCCCAGACCGCCCAGCTAATGCTACACAACTGTCCTATTAAATAGTATTACAAGATCATGTTCACTGAAAACTAAAGAACACATTTTGCTGTTCAACTTTCCTGCTGAGCTCCTGAAAGGGTTGTGAAATCTCATCACTGGGATTTTATCTTCATATCTGTTTGACATAGAAACACACATTATATGAAAGCACAGATATCTGGAAAAATATGTTCATTCAAGTTGATAAAAACCTTCTTTTTTTTTTCTCTTTTTTTTTTTCTCAATAATGAGGGTTAGGCACAACTCTTCTTTTCATGGAGGTAGGACCTCATTATTCCCAATGAAATATTTGATATTTGAAACAGAAAAAGAGTTAAGTGATTAACAGCTAAACGTGTCCCTTTTTTTTTTGAAAGCTACATTTTGATCAGAGACAAACTGGAATGTGAGCTGTTGTATCCAGCCTTCATCACAGGGACAGGAGAGTGAAAGAGAGGGCTCTGAGTGAACTGTCACTGTCTGAGTGAACTCAGAGGTGGGAGGGCAAACTCGTGAGAGAGTGGACTTAGAATATGAAAACTGAGAAACCATTTATAAAGGACAGGGCAAAGGACAGCAGACATAGATAAATAAGGGTCCCTTATGTCACAATAGAGTGGGTCCTTGCATGTTCTCTATTCATCTCAGTAAAAAGTAGGTCCTTGAACATCTGTGACAGAAGTAAGGGGAGCAAAGGTCAGGAGAGATCTCTCATTTAGAAAAAAGGTGACTGTGTCGCTGATTCCTTCCTGGTGATGATGTCATTACAGGGGGTTGGTGATGACGTCTGATGAGGTCTCAGTGTTAGAGATGTTCTGGTTACATCAGGCGGTCCTTCGACGCAGTTAAATCAGTTCTTGGTCTACTTTTGGTGGCGATGTCATGTATATGAGGCTGGCTGCATTGTATGCATATGTTGTTTTTTTTTTTGTATGTGTGTCCCGATATGTATAAGAGGTGTGTGTGCATGTTTGATCACCAGGCCTCCGTGTATCGAACATCAACATCCTTCAGGTTGGGCAGTTTGGCCTGCAAAGAAAACACACACCACATCAGCACATTGAAACATGAAGGTTAGCTTATCATTTCTATCCTAAGTTTCATGTTTTAATTCTAGAGATAGGACGGTGGATAGAGTCAGAAATCAGGGAGAGCCATACGCTTAAGCATCCGCTTTAAGGCATATTCAAAAACTCAAATTCAGCCGAAAAACTGAACTAGAATTCAGATTGTTGGATTTAAACTGAGAGAAGACGGTGCAACATTTGTTTTCATAATATTGATTTCATATTTATCTAAATGTTGAGAGGAATGGCCCTGCAGTTTTACCTTGAGGTCCTCGTAGGTGTCCGCTGTGAGCTTGGTACTGTTCATATTCAGACTGCAAAGACTCTTCATGGCTGAAAACGACAAGCAAAGACAATTAGCCACAACTAGCGCACACAATAATAATAATAATTAGCTGACATTTTGACTCTAAGCTTGTTACAATAACACCTTGTGACGGTCACTGCCTTACATTTAACCGTCAGTTAATTATATGTTTACCTTACTTGTTCCTAGAGGAATCAGCAAGCTAGATTCAGAGCACCTGGGCCTGTTACTCTCAGGGCATAAAAGCCCAAACCCCAGTGTGGCTCTGCTTCTCTCTCTCTCATTCCACCTGTACTCATCCCAACCATCACGTATGATGATCACGTAAGACCTTTCGGTCTTTGTTCAGTTTTGCTTCACAACATGCCACACTTCATTATTCCACACATGAGCCAGGTTATGACAAATAGGGGGCCGGTCCACTCTTTTCCCTTATCTGCTGTGACTTCTAATTAAGAAGAAGAATCTTCAAGCCATCTAACACGTTCTAATAATCCTCAGTATCTCCATCAAACAGAAGCCAAATCATAACACAAGTTATCTCAGGACACTTTACACAGAGAGATCGAAGTTATCGATCTTTGTTTTTGTTTGACCGGCCCAACGTGAATCCTCAATAAAAAACTGATTTCGAAAGAACCCAGGGAAAGGGATTGTTATGAGTGTGTTTTCTTACAGCTGAGAGCCAGCAGACCAGCATCAGTGACGGGAGTCTCACACAGGTTCAAAACCTGCAGACAGGCCAGATGCTCCGATAACAACCTCAACCCTGCATCTCCAAACTGAAGGAAGAAAAAAAAGAGTCACAAACATTAGCCACATTAGCCATAACGATTCATGAGACGACGTTTACCCATCACTAGTGTGTGTTCGTAAGTGTGTACCTGTGTGGACCAGAGGTTGAGCTGTTTCAGTGAAGGCAGCTTGATGAGCTGCTCGGCACAGGCACTGGTGACGTTGGTGAAGGCCAGGCTCAGGTTCTCCAAGTTCCCAAAAGAACCTGAACTCAACAGGCGGGCCAGGTCGGCATCCTAAGGCATGATGGGAATAAAGGATTCAGTACTGACACAGTTTTTTTTTTTTTTAAACATACTTTTTATAACTGAGGACGGGAAACATTAAAACTCCTTATATGTGTGTCAGTGAAAGCATCATCTTAATCTCACCGTGGACTTTGAGGGCAGAGTGAGTCGGGTGGGGCCGCCTTTCCTTTGCTGAAGAGAAAACAGACACACAAAAAAAAAAGATGGCGTCTGAGCTCAAAGCCTGGCAGAAACCTTTACAGACAGTAGATGGCGTGTGTGAGCAGCTGCAAACGGTGGTGGAAGTGGAACATGTGAGATCTAACACAGAACACTCTTTAATTGAAAGAAACTAGTTAAAAGCATGTCTTATTTGTATTTACATGAACTCTCTCACAAAGTTCAGATCAAGAATAACATGATAGAAAGCACGGAAACACTTTTATTTCCCCTGTCGAGTTGTTGACTTAATTCCCTGCATTCATAAAATCATTTGATACAGCAGAGAAGATTTAAATCAGACAAAAAAAAGGAAATAGTTTCACCTCTAATATCACTCTGATTGGTGAATTGAGGTCATGTGATTACTTTAAGTACCATTATATTAAAACATATAATTACTTCCACATTTAGCTTTAATTGTAAAACATACAGATTAGATAGAGTTCCAGTGTAAGTGCTGTATACGTCTCATTTCTGTACATACATAGGAATGAAAGGGTATCCAGCTAGAAAATAATTACATTCTGAACCGGACTTACTGTTAGAATAAATTAATTCCAAACATATTTCTGTACATGGTGGAGTGACTTTAATCATTTCTGGTTTATGTGTAAGTGTATGAATGGTGAGTCAGTGGGTGGACAGACAGCCATATAGATGAACAGCTCAGATCTGCAGACGGTCGAGTGGATGGTGACTCAGAGTGTGGAGCATGCAGACTGAGCTGAGAGCGCCAGACTCTTGTTACCGCTCTCATCTTAACCGCGCACACCACTAAATGATCTCAGGTACATTCTCACTCTCCAACGCTGGAGACGGATGTGGCTGCTTCAGGTCATTCATGTCAGAAATAATTGACCAAGTAAATAATTGGAGCGTCCATGTCTCAAAGAAATTTTTATTGGCAGATTCAAACTGCTGTTGAATGGCCCATTACAAGCGTTAAAGGAGGAAGTGGGTGAGGGTGTTGGTATAAATGTACTCTCATTTGAATCTTTGCCTCTGTACGTTTACTGGGTAAAACTGAATAGAGGGTTCTTCTTTTCATGCTAAAAAAAACTCAATACAAAAAAATGCCCTTTATTGCAAAGATGGAACTGATGCACTTCAGCAGAGCTGGATTTAAGATTCCTTAATTAGACCTTCCTGCAAAACTCATGTATGTATGACATGTGGTGTCTTCATTCTATGAAAACTCTTCATAAAATGGTAAACTGACTGATACCCTGCATGATCCCAAGTCAGGTCTGTGTTGTTTTTCTGTTTTGCTAAGTTTTTTTTCTTCCAACCTCAAATCTTCTTTGGAGAAGGGGAAGTCAAATATCAGTGTTGACTAGTAGCTTTGGACTGTTTTAACAAACGTCTTTCTGTCTGTAATCTTTTGTAATAGCGCTGTTTTTTTAATGTTAATTGTGTATATTTGTTCTATCTAAAGGGATGTTACAAAAAAAAGAAAAGAAAAAAGAACAATACTTTACATTCCTTGAGCCAGATAGACTTACATTGTTAAGCTTTAATTTATTAGATGTCAGTGTCTCTTTCAAGGATGCTTCAGCATGTGAGAAAAAGGAGCTCAGGTATTTTATCAAGAAATTACCACCAACAAATGTGCTGCAATCAAAACCCTTCTTTCCCTTGAACAATGAAAACTTTCTCTTTATGTGCCTGGTACACAGGGTTCCTCGTTGCCCTTTGTTTTCATCCCATCTTATGCATGCTTAGCTCCAAAACATTTTGTGCCTTTAACAACAGCAGCATGTTAGAATTGCGGACAGTCTAGTAGATCACATGCGTCACTGAGGACACAAGAATTTGTTCATAATGAGAAACTGGTGACTTGGTTTCTGTCCACTGAGCTAAACTCGACAAAAGTGTGGGCTGAGCTGGACGGGATGTTCCCAGCTCAGAACTGCAAGAACTGCAGGATTCCAAACAGTTCAGTATCACGTTAACTTCAGGCCTGAGTGTACCTTATAAAGTAATCTTTGTGTTTATACAGTATGTGTGTGTGTGTGTGTGTGTGTGTGTGTGTGTGTGTGTGTGTGTGTGTGTGTGTGTGTGTGTGTGTGTGTGTGTGTGTGTGTGTGTGTGTGTGTGTGTGTGTGTTGGGGCATGAACTCACCAGTTCTTTGAGCTCTCTCTGGCGGTCACAGAGCAGTTCGTACATACGCAGTCCCACCTGGGTGCTCTCCAGCGTGGAGATGATCTGCAGCTGTGTGTCTTTGTTCTCACTGATGTTGTACTCCAGCATCAGACACAGGATCTGTGTACACACACACACGCACACGCACACGCACACACACACACACACACGACAACTGATTTCAAATGCTTTATATCAGAAGAAGCTGCATAACCAAAACTACAGTAAAAGTTAAGGCAATACAAGTTAATAAGTGACTTAAGTTATGAGATTGTGCAATAAATTCATTTAAAACATTTTTTTTAATGTTTGAACATACAGCACATATTGAGCCCAAAACATTAAAAACATGAAAACTTAACACACTTACATTACACACTATTTACAAAACACTTTTTTTTCTTACTTGCTGACTTATCACTAGAATCTGTATGAACTAAAATGTAATTAAACTATGTAAGTAACAGCCTCTGTATTTTGGTTTACATTTAAGATTATTTTAAAAAGAACCATGGAAACAACTATGACCGCTGCTGTATTGTGGCTACTTGCTGCCGCAGCTAGGTTTCTACAAGTTTGACACCCGGCTCGACCTAACATGATGACATCATCAATGAGCCTCAGCCTTTACTTTGTTTTGCTAAAAAGTAGAGTTTTTATTCGAGCTGATTTTAGATGAATCAATCCTAAAGCAGGTCAATTCTAATTGGGTAAATAAGTGAAATAACCACAGAACATTAATCATGGAAATAATAGTTTATACAGCCCTCATTGTAACCATTGCTACATTATATTAATTCTAGGTCAACATTATTTCATGCTTCTGCTCAACAAGAACTGACTTATTTTTCAAAAGTGGAAGAACTAAAAGCCTGACATAAGACAAGGTACCATGTGTTAATGTACAAATAAGTGATAAAGAATAAAAGAGAATAATTAATAATACTAGAATAAAGAATCGCACAAACCTCCACCATGGTCTGGTTCCCGCGCAGGGCCAGCAGCATGCAGGGACCCAGCTTGTTCTCAGCCAGAGAGAGCAGGAACTTCTTCGTCTTATAGCACGAGCCCATCAAGATGTGAACCTGCAGGAGAGGAAGAGGAGGGCAGGGTCAAGGGTTGTAACAGCAGCGCACATTCACAGTTCATGCTGACTGTGTGAGTGTGTATGTGTATCTGTGTGTCCACACACTCACCATACTGGCAAACAGCTCTCCATCGTCATCACAGGCCACGCCCCCTGGACTGTAGAGCTGGAACCAGCCGTCTTTACCTGAACGCACACTGAGCAGGCAGGAGTGGACCTGAAAACACACACAGCTGACTTTGCTCTTGGTTCTTTACAACAACAACAAAAAAAACACAGTGTAATCTCTCATGCTGCTACAGGTCAAAAATGAGATCACGTGTAAACACACACTCACCTCCTGCCTTGGATCCTCTGCAAACCTCTGAATAACATATTTCAGTTCCCTGTTTAGACAGAAAGACATTAAGACATAATTAGCAGGTTGTTTTTCAAACCAGACTCCATCTGTGAAGAGCAGGGGTTCGATTTTGATTTACTTACTTTGTGAATTTGGCATGTGCAAGAGCCCTGGAGAGAGAGGAAGACACGTGGGATTTAACAACCAGAAACAGAAGAGACAAAAACCTCTCAGTAAAGAAAATAGATGTTAATGCATTCTTCTCTGTTCTGGGGGGTTCTCCTTTTGTACTGTTGTGATCAATTGATTTAATATTCTCTGTGCTCATTCAGCAAGGGAATGCAAAGCTAGTCATGACACAGAACTAAGATAATGAGTTAGGTGAGATCACTTCGTGTCCCCATTACGCCTCTGCAACATTCAGATTAAAGTAGAAACGTCACAGTGGCAAACATTTCACGGCTAGAAACGGCGGTCAGAAAAGGGCTTGTGACGGACTATTTCTTGGTGTGAAACAGTAAGAACCAACAAAGTAAACCTTGTAAACATTTTTTTCCTCATACAGCTGAAGCAAACAGACATTATAAGTGATCTTTAGAGGAGTCGGAGGGACAATTTTGGAGCCTGTCCTTATGCTAAGCTAGGCTAGCATATTTGCTAGTTACATGTGTAACTATGGCATGCAGTTGTAAGAGGCTATACCTGTTTGCTATAAAAGTTGTAGTATAAAGGCTCTAAAGCACTTTCCTGATCAGCTAACACGTGTACAGAATGTGTTTGTGTGTGTGTTTGTGTGCGCGCTGACATCACTCATTATATCCTCAGCTACAGGGTGCTGGGGAGTATTTTCGCCTTTCCTAATGACGCCTGAAGGCTTCAACCAGGCAACAGTGGCGCAGGTGAGCAACAGGTGTGACCCAGTGTTGGAGTAACAACAAGTGGTCGACCAGCCAACGCTAATGAAGCTCAGGGTCAGACTGGCAATTACAAAGACGGCTCAGGGCTGCGTAGAGCCAATTAACGCACGCTCTCTGTGGGGAGAAGAGCCACCCCCTCCAGGTCGAGCCCCCCTGGAGGCACGGGGAGGAACCTCACCGCTTCCGTATGGGTTTTGTTTCTTTAATGGGTTAGACACAATAAGTCCTTACGTCAGCAGCGAGGCCCCAGCAGGAGCCTCCTGGAAACATGAACACGTCCCCCTCAAGTGATGAGGAAGACGACATGCTAAGTGACATGAAGCATTTGGTGTCTGGTTATTGTAACAGTTTACATTGTGGTTTTTTTTTTTTGGCTGCACTGACGATTTTGGAAAGGAAAAAAAAAAAACTCTGTAACATTATTTCGACTGTCAGAAGACACTGAAACTGTCCCCAGATAAACAAAGCACAACTACAACTACTGCTGGTGCTACTTTTACATTTTTAGCAACTACTATTGTAATTCCTTACAATAATAGGCACTATAATATTCAACATACAAAGATATCTGATGAACTATTACTATGATTCTGTTGGGTATTTTTGTCTTATTGTTTCAATTTTATGTGAGCAACAAATATATGGTGGATGTGTAGTGGAGAAAAGCAGCTTTTCTCAAACACAGAGGTCTTTCCGTATGGGTTTTGTTTCTTTAATGGGTTTGACACAATCAAGTCCCACGTTCTTAGGTTTGGGAGAAAGTTATATTTGGAGCCCTATGAAGAACATTTTGGCATCAAAGTCCAAATATGGTTGCCTATGTCTATTAAGCCGGGACATACACTGTACAATTTCAGGCCGATTTTTGAGCCACATGGCTGATTTTGAAGCCGTGTCAAATATCAGCCCGATAGTGCATCGTGAGTCGTGCAGTGGAGGACGATGTTTTGGTCGTACGACTGCACACACTGGTACTGGTTCCTTATTGCAACTGGGTCAAACTGTCAGACAGCGTCTGAAAGCACCATAGTGACAACAAGAATGCCTGTTTGATGTCTCTTCCCCTCCTAACACAACAGATATGAAGAAGAGAAACGTTGTCAGGAAATAGCAGAGGACCGCCAGCTGACAGGGAATATTTGTTATGATTGAGCTTTTAAGTTAGCCTCTGTTTGTTGGTGATGCTCAGTGTGTGTTTGAGAGTGGGAGCATTTCTGATGGTGTGTATTTGAGCCGTGCATATGAGACGAGAGTAAAACACACAGATCTGAAGTCAGTCAGTGTGTTCTTAATTTGTCAGCTCATCTATTATTTTGCTTATTTTTTGTCAAACACTGAATACGCACTCTGCTCCCTACCTGGAAGGACACAACCTCTCAGCTCAGCTATTCCAAAACCTGTTTCTACATGTTTTGACCTTAAATATAGATATATAAAATAGACCCCGTTTGATGACTGATGTTTCTATCAACTCCTCTTTTATCTAATGCAAATGTTGGCAGCCAAGGCCTGAAGTAGAAACCAAATTCATCAAATTTGGGGGTCACCTGAATCACTTAAAAAAAATACTGGATCAATTCTACATACAAGGGTGAGCTGTGGTATGTCTGTGAGAATACTCACTCTTTAGGAAAGGGAATGGGCTGCAGCAGGCTGGCCAGAGCAGGTCTCCAGTCATCGTAGTCTGACCTGAGAGACATGACAAGAAAAAGAAAACAGGGATTAAGAAAGCGAGCACAACAATGTGGGCAGGAGGGTGTAGCCTGGATAAATGTTGCTGGAGAACAAAAAGACGGAAGAGTTGCTTCTATGAGCGAAACACGATCAGCATGAGAAGACGTGGACCTGCGGTGGTGATTTAACATAAACTGGAGCAGCATCAAATTACAGCTAGCTAAGTAACACAGTGCCTTTGTTACAAATTTTACAAGCTCACAGACACAACTGCTTTTAAGGCCATTCTGTGTGGTTACCGCACACACAGACAGACACACGTAACTGCTGCTCCACTTTCACACTGTGTGACATGAGCACCGCCGCTCATACATTCATTCATGAAGGACGGTTTAACCCATTCACTGAATGCTGCTTGTTTCAAACTAGGACATGACGTTTCAATCAGATGTAACTCGAACATGTATTTAATGTCTCATATCTGTTTATGAAACAGTATGAGGTAAGCCTGTGTGATCCTTACATGTGAAATCTACTCCCTGTGGATTTTATTTTGGGGGTTTGCCATTATTTAGAGATAGAACAGTTGATAGAGTTAGAAATTGCGGAAAGGAGCCAACCTGGGCCGCCTGCTTGGAGGACTACAGCCTCTGTACATGGGGTGCGCCTGCACTGGCCACTAAGCTACCGGTGCCCCCCTACTCCATGTTTTTTTTAAATGTAACCAACTTCTATAAAGTAGAGGGGATCTGTCCATGTTGAGGTCTTTGTATCATACTGTTCAATGTCCGTAGTCAATCACAAATAGTATGTTTACGAGGTTCTGCTCTGACTCTTTAATTAGCAGTCGTTCTTGGCAACTGTCTGGGTCCAAATGACACAATTCTTTACAGTGTAAGATGTTGATTTTCATGCTTGTTTCCCTACAGAGGTAGCCATTTGTTTTAGGATACAGCCTCAGTTTGCAGTCTGGAATATCCTTCTACCCCTCAGTTTGAAGCCTGAAACCCTTCAGATGATCAGTTCTTTTGTGTCATCTAAGACATTTATTTTTGAAGACAACAACTTTATGTAGAAGTACAATTTCAAAAATATCATCAATTAAAGTCCATCATGGTTTAAGGGGGTGACAGTGTTGTGCCAAATAATCTGTTTAGCAGCACTAACATTGACAGAGATGAGTTAAAGGTACAGTTTGACATTCTGACAGCCTTGTTTAAAGTCTTACCTACTGTAGGTTCATATTGAACTTATAAATGTTGTGAATGTTTAGGTTTTAGATTCAGAGGTATGTCAAGGACCTGTTTAGCCTAGCTTAGCACAAAGACAGTTGGGATGATGCTGCCACTCGTTCATGTCTTTATATAGAGTTTAAAGTCATACAGATCCTTCTACTTTATATGACTATTGTTAAACAAGTGCACCCATAAGGTGAACACTCTGCAAATTGACAGCTTTTCTTGTGAACTCACAGCATCTTGAGAATGAGGGCAAAGCACCCCAGCACGCGGTCGGCCTGCGCTGGCAGCTGGATGGACAGAGTGTTGACGGCCGGGCTGACCAGCAGACAGTCGATGAGGTTGGGTTCGCTGTCTCCACCCGACGGCCCACCCTTTCGCTTGGCGTTGGCCGAGTTGTTGTTTCTCTCCAGCTCCACCAGGATCTCGCTGGAGTTGACGACGGAGGGGGGAGGGGAGAGGGGCAGGGAGGGTGTCGGGGAGGAGATGGGGATGGAGGGTACAGAGTTTGAGGGGGCGGTAGGAGGTGGCTGAGGAGGACTTGGGTTGGCAGAGAGGGGGAGGAGGGTAGTGGGAGGCGGTGTGGGGGGCTCTGGGCGTAGCAGGCGGAGCGGCATCGGAGGCTTTCTGTCGTTCTGCTGCTGGCAGCCGTTTCTGATCTCCTTCAGGCTGGGGGAGTTGTCCCGACTGCAGGGAGGAAGTAGGGGTTACTAAATCACATGTAACCTCAATGCAGGGACATTAATTGTGGAAAAAAAAACTGGAAAGAAATTGCAGCGTGTTGACCGACACAAAAATAAGGAGGTGTGATGCACTGAGTCAGGTGAGATGCTGCTACAGTGACGGCTCCTTTGCGTGCCGGAGTTTTGGAAAAATGAGCTCAGAATGATCCTCTCTGGAGCGAGGGAAGCTAAGGAGACGACAGTAATGAGTTCAAATACATTACATCATTCATCTGCAGTCAACACCAAATCTCTGTGGAAAACATCCAAAGAGAGTCAGGAGCTCCCTCTGCTGCGTCAGCAACTCGAGGATGTGTACGAATGGGATAAGTTAATACTGATGAATACTTTACAAACAGTAGCCTCTGCCATCAGTGCGTGAATGTGGTGTGAGTGGGTGGGTGTGGCCTGCAATGTAAAAAGCACTTTGCGCAGTCACATAACTAGAAAAGTACTATAAAAGGCCATAAATTATTTATTGATTCATGGATTGAGTCTTTTTTTTCAAGCAAAATCAGCTTCCCAAACGTTCGATTTTGCTATTTTAATTTGAAGTGAAAATGTCCACCGGACCCCACCCAAATGAAACAAAAATGAAAAGTATAACTCTTTTGGAACACATGGAATATCTTTATGCAAACGGCAGGAATGAGGAGTCCTTTCTGTGAAGGAATCATTCAGTATCGGGGGCATTACGCTGCCTGTAATCATGTTCATGGGATGGCAGTAGTAGTATGGAAGTTGGTCTGGAAGCTGGAGAGGTGCGTGAGACGCATGTCCCCAAAAATAAGTGTAAACTCGAATTTCCCATCGGGGATTAATAAAGGATATCAAAATCAAAAACTGATCTGGATTCTCTTTGAACAAGCTTCAATTAATACATCTGCATTATACAACTAAGTCGCTTATATATATATTATATATATATAAGCACGTAGAATTTCATCACATCTACAACAGCAGAGTATTGTAAATATTGTTGCTGCATACGTGTGTCTGTGTGTGTGTGTGTGACTGACCTGTTGATGAACTCCTCGTAACAGGAATAAATGGCGGCGAGACACACAGCCACCAGGTTTGGCAGGACGCGTGGGTGGGGGCACTGCCCAGTCGGTCCATGCATACTGAAGTACACAAAGGTGTAGGTTAAAAACAAATCTGATCCCAACTGTCTGCTGAAGGTTCAGCTTCTGCCACTAAAAAATCATCAGCTTTGTGTACTGCGTCTGTCTTAAGGCAACATGTTATTTAGCTTTTTAGCCAGCAAAGAGGCTGGTGAGAAATAATGCTTCTTAACCAAGAGAACAAAATGCTATCATAATGATATGATGATTATATGTCTATATCTAATCAGACAGGGAATGAAGAATTTATAGGACATGTTTCCACATCACTCTCCAGTTTCTCACCTGTGAACAAACTTCTTGACAACCTCCATCCCAGCGTTCAACTCATTGAGAGCCAGGATGTACTCCTGAGTAAAGAGACGCAGTCGAGGGCACTTTCCAAAGTCCTGAAAAAAAGAGACACAAAAAACAAGTACAGATTATTAAAAAACAAAAAAGTAAAAAAGACCTGAACTAGAAGATTACATCCCGGAATGTGAAGGTTTGACCCCCGCTATTTGTTTGACAAAGTGAATTGAGATACTAGAGATACAATATATCTCACTAATAGAGCCCTTTATCATATCTTCAGGTGAATGTTACACCTAATTAATTAGATTTAATAAACGTCTGTATTCTGCTTTTATCTCTTTATAGAAGGATACACGATGACACAGACAAATTAACAGTTTAGGGAATCTTTTTGGCTGACAAATAGTCTACAGTACATGTACCAAGCTTTTGAATTGAAGCAAATGGTAAAAATTGGATATCAGATTAGAAATGGCACAAGGATACAAAAGGATACATTTCTCATCAATAAACAACTAGAATGATTGTCTAGCCACTGTATTGTAGTAAGTTGTTGTATTGGGAAAAGCAATGGGAGACTAGCCAAATGATTATTTATAGCTTTGTTTTCTCAGCCAGAGAAAAAGAAGGAAAGGTAAAAAAAAAAAAAAGACATAGCATGGCTTAGATATCCCTTCAAAAGAAAAAGGACTGGAAAAAGCCACTGTCCTTTTTCCAGGACATTATAGCCCCACTTCCACCAAGTAGTCCAGTTCATTTCAGTTTCGAACACATGTATTGTCATTTCTACTGTCAAAAGTTGGAAATGGTACCAAAAACCAATCTATACCATCCTTCTTTTTGCCACCCTTCTGTTGGGGTGCTGAGCGTACCAATTCGACCCTAAAGGGGGGAGTTAGACACACTGTTATCATTTGATTGGTCTAACAATCATCACTTCCCGTACAACAGCAGCAATATCGGACAAACACAAAACTTGACCTGTTCAAATATCCCATGGATTTTAAGAGAGTAATTTCAAGGCTGATTTTGATTCTTGCTAATAATGTCAGCGCATAGCACTGCCTCATGGACCATCTCGGAGGTGCAGACATTACTAGGGATCACTGTGTCGCCTTGTTCTTTGTTGAATTTATTGGCAGGCTACACTGTATCATTTTATCCTATACAACTTATTATTATTTAGTGAATTTGTGTCACAAATCGTGTATGATCTATGTTTGTAAAAAGTGGTCGTCGTGATCTTTTCGGTTAAATAAGTCCAAGCTGATGTTTTGGGAGAAATGCCAAAAAATTTGAAATAAAAATCACCAGGCATCAAAGGAGGAATAGGGAAGTGTGTGACCAGCCATCCATGAGACCTGATACTTGATTCCCATCACTACTACCAAACACTCTGTGCAGCAGTTCTCACCATGTTATGTTTGAGGATTCTCTGGACCACAGGAGTGAACACTTCAATCACAACCATCGACCGAGGGCGCTCCCGACAGTGCTGAAACACACACAGACACAAACAATATGCACTTTAAAATGTGAAAGATCATTAACCTACTTCTACAGAACTTCAGGTTCAGGGATGTTCTACTTATGACGACTGCTTTTGGACTCACCTTACAGAAGAACTCACACAGGTCAGGTGGTGGGTGGTTGTTTTCCAGGAGAGGAGCGATGGCCTAAATACACACAAACACACACAGATAGAAGAATATTTATCTCTATATTTCCTCTGGCTGGGAGCCATCATTGTAGCTGTTGGCTGGCAGGTGAAGGCGAGAGTTGTAAAAAAAAAAAAAAGAAAATCCCACAGGTGAGCTACACAAACATTACAGCATTGAACTCTTCTGTTTTCCACATGGTCATCGATAGAAACGATCAATAAAACACAAACACACAGGTGCAAAGTGAACAAATACAGGAGGTGAATCTATTTTTTCCTCATGTTTGAAGACCAAAACAACAAGAGGCGAGATCCACGTGTGTTAATAATTAACCAGCCCAACACCAGAAATCAATTTTAGTGAGAGTGAACTTCATACGCACCACAATGATGTTCTCATGATCCTGAGTGCTGAGATTAGAGTTCTGAGGAGAAGAAACAGAGGAATACAAAGACTTTGTTTTAGTCAAACAGTAATCACAGAACAATAACAAAAGGGGAAGCCAATGGTAGATTAACTTAGGGTTAAGGATAAGTATCATGTTTAGTTCAAGATAGGATTAGACTAAGGTTTGGTTTGGTTGTCACTACACAGTGCCACATCAACACTATCCAAACACCTACACTTGGCATGTGTTGCGTTAGATGAAGTCTTAGCAGCACCAGAGCAAACACAAAGACATATCCAAACATGACAATGAGATGTACAGACATGAGTCAGAACTGCAATTACATGAGGCAATCCTCGAGTGATGGGTTTTTTCTTTTTTCCTGAATTCCGGAATTCCGGAATCCTCAGAGGAGACAAGGCTGCGATTCTGACTCAAACTAAAAAGGACAAACTGTGTGACTTGAAGTTTGAAATGTTTTCTTTTTCTGCCTTTAACAATATTATTCATAGAGCATAATAACCCCCCAATATACCCTGATCAAAAAAGTGGTAGCAATAAAAAATCAATTTCCTACATTGTTAGATGGCTGGGTTTTGTCAGTGTTGTCTAGCATGTGGTGTAGTGGTAGATTTGGGTTCATATAAGGATCTTACCACTGAACAAACATTTCTATCTCTGTAGTGACCTTTTCAGTGTGTTGCTACCTCAGCCAGCAGGGTGGAGATGATGTGCAGCGGGGCCTGGTGGATGGACTCGTCCTGAAGAGGTGAGGTCAGAGCCATGTCTACCAGCGCTCGGATCTCCTTCAGAACCACGTCCCAGCGGCTCGGGTTGTTTAGGACTTTGCGGTACTTGTAAATCTTTTTCTGTAGCAAAAAGATGAATGTCACGTCATGGTCTCTGTAGCCACTGCATTCATTGTTCTGTAGACCAGCACTTCAACACAACAGTATTTTTCTTGTTTCAGATCACTATCTCTCAACTGCTACGTGGTTTGTCATGGAAAATATGCATTCTGAATGTTGCAGAGAACACTTTAGAACCGAGTATAGTTTACCACCTTTTGTATAAATGTGCAGCTTATTCGTTTATTTCCCCAAGAATCATTGTATTGTATGGAGGAAATAACTGGGAGAAATACTTAACCATACAGTAGGAAGTAACTATGACCTGTAGCACTCTGAACTAGCTCAGGCATACTTCCTGTGCAGCCTTATTTAGCTCAGTGAGCACCGCAGGGCTCTAGCACTGACAGGTTAAGAGGTCTGATCCTCATAAAAGGATAGTACAGTTCCATAAAATGACATCTAAGACTGTGAAAAGATCTGTAACACAAGAGATCCTCTGTTTTGTGTTTTAACAGGATCATTCTGTTACATTCTTTAATGTGCGTGGTTACCTGCTCATAGAGTGCGACAGTGTGTGTGTGGAGGGTTAAGCATGATGCTTTAATGAGACAGTGGAGACTGATCAATTAAGAGTTTAAGACAAACAGTAACCTTACCTTCCACTGAAGGGAGTGAAACCACTGGTCCCTTAAGTAGCTGTTTGCAGCCTGCCAAAACACAGAGAGACAGAGAGAGAGACAGAGAGAGAACACATACAGAGATACATGTTAAAGATTACTTTTCCCATAAAGGCAGGAAACATCGCTAACCAAAACTCTCTCTGTGTTTCAACATACGTTTTAAAGCTATCATTTGACAGATTTAGGACATTTTGTCACGATAAATCTGGATCTTACATTATCAGAAGTCGACCTTAGCTTTAGTAAGTGGCACCAACATATATTAATTAAGTTGAGCTTATTATTTGACGTCTTATTGAAAAAAATAAGTTAATTGTAAACTGAAAACCAACAGCAGGGCAAACAAATGTAGTTTTTCAAGCAAAAGACCAATTAGCTGAATAATGTGGCCATTCTTCCTGTTTGTTTGAACTTTTATCACATGTTTGACAGTAAATGACATAATCGCCATACAAATTAAGTGTGATGGCTTTGAGGTCTGTCTGGATGGGCTGTGTTGTAAGAAAATGAACAGAGTGTTCAGGAGCTCATTCATTGTTTTTAATGAAAAAACAAACAAGGGTTTCATGTCTGTGTAGCAACGTGAAGGAGAGTAAAACAGGAGAGTAAAACAGGAGAGTAAAACAGGAGAGTAAAACAGAGTCTCCTCGTTCTCATCTTTTTTTTTTTTTAAATGATGCCATAACTCTTGCCAACAAGCCTCTGTCCTAACATTGGAGAGAATCTGCCCTCATGAGTAACTAATTGACATAAAGAGTCACCTTTTGTCAACAATTACTCAGTAAGTCAATGACATCAGGCGCCCGCTGCTATTATTGAAAACCTAAAACAACTTGTGACTCGAGTTGGTTTATTATAGCTGCTATGGTAATGCATTGCAATCATTATGACAGACTAATAAAAAAAAACACATCATGGTTAGGGACAATTTGAACTATTAGAGCTCTTCACTGGTGATGAGGCCTTCGTTCATTAAAAAGAAACAATTATGAGTAAAACATAACTCCTATCCACTTAGTGTCTACCCCAGTTATTCCTTTCAACATTTCCTGTCTCTCTTCAGCTGTCCAATCAAATCCCCTCTTCAAAAAAAGGCTTCAGTATTTGGTTTCACAACATTAATTCTTTGCAGATGATGTCATTATGTTTCATGAGAATTAGAACATTTTAGGAAGCTGGGGCAGGGGGGGGGGCAGATCCTATCTGTGGTTTCTGAACAACAGGTTATGTAGGATGTGCCCAGGGTCCATGCAATATGCCAATATGTTACTGCTGCAAGAAGGTGTTTTTATGTACTGTATATGTGGAATTGTTACATGAAATGCTCTAAGTTTTGTATGATCTCTATTTATGTATTCATTCATTTTTATTCTCTTGTAACTGTTGGACAGAGTCCAAGAAAAATTTCCATTTGGGGACAATAAAGTATATCTTGATCTTGATCTTGGTAAAAGAGCTTTGAGTAGTCAGAAGACTAGAAAAGGAAAATATAAGCTCAAGTCCATTTAGCCTTGAAGTCCATTTACATACCAATCATTGCTATTCTGCAGCCTAATTTAAAGAACTTTAAAAACCTTGAGGTTGAACATAATCTGAGGTTGAAGCTTTTGAAAATACTCATAGTCATGGCAGCTGTTGCCTAAACCAGCAGGTTAGCAGACTGGGATTTCAGTGGCCGCTCGTTTTGGGGTATTCAGGTTGACCTCTCTAAACCTACACTGTATTGATATTTCCATGACATTAAGCTACATTTCTAATTGCCGTGTTCTTTCTCTAGCTGCAAAACCACACTGGGGTTTTGCACTTTTCTACGTCTTGTGCAGAAACTCTGCCTGATCTTGGTTTGTTGGTATGGAACCAGTGCCTGGCTGTGGTCCAAACAGCTGGCAGCAGGCATAAGCAAACACAGCTGAGGATGTGGGTATGCACTTCTGACCCCAACACTCATAATTGGTTGAAATGTGTATCAGAGGTAATTTGGCTAATGGTTAATCGTAGCAATTGTGTTCACTGAGTGCCTCTGGTTAATGAGAGAAAAATGAACATTTTCCAGGAGAGTTCAGCGGGTATTTATTGTACAGTGTCTTCACTCTAAAACATTACAGCCACCAAACTGAACAGCCAGAACTAACTACTATTCATTCATGCAATATTAGAAAATGAATGGTAAACATCAAAGTGGCTAAAGCACACTGAGAATGAACACCCAACTCTGTAGTATGGAGCTGCAGGTGAAAGCTTCCAAGCCTTACATTTCAAGATCAACTTTATATTGCTTTTGGCTTAGTTTTTTTTTTCTCTCACAACTCTCCCATGTAACTCAATAAATAAAAGCATATATGAGGCTGCTATTTCCACAACACAAGCTGTGTTTATGTATCGGGAACATCAACATCAGGAAGATCAGACCTTACCTGTCAGAACATCCTTGTGATATCACGCATCGACTATTGCAACTCTCTACTTGCAGGTCTTCCTACATGCACGATCAAACCCCTGCAGATGATACATAATGCAGCAGCACGACTGGTCTTCAACCTTCCTAAAAGAGCACATGTCACTCCGCTGTTCATCTTCTTACACTGGCTCCCAGTTACTGCTCGCATCAAATTTAAAACTCTGCTGCTCGCTTACAAAACAGCGACAAAAACGGCTCCTCATTACCTAAACTCTATAATCCAGGTCTACACTCCCTCCCGCCCACTACGCTCTGCCAATGAAAGGCGTCTGATCCAACCTTCACAACAGGGTTCTAAGACGCTGACTAGACTCTTCTCCTCTGTCGCCCCCTCTGTGGTGGAACAAACTTCCAAACTCCATTCGATCTGCATAGTCCATTTTGCACCTTTAATAAAAAGCTAAAGACTTTCATGAATACCTACGACCTTAATGATGGTAATGACGATGGTTTTGATATTATTGATGATGATGATGATGATGATGCTGATGATGATAGTAATGACGATGGTTTTGTTTGACGATGCCTGTCAGCACCTGTGTGTCCAATCGGACTCAAAGCTGATTGTTTGTCTTACTGACATTGTTTCCTTTTTTTCTGGTTCCTTGCTTGTGTTGTACTTACTCTCTGATGTACATCGCTTTGAATAAAAGCGCCTGCTAAGTGAATTGTAGAATTGTAGAATATAAATCAGACGCATCATGCCCATGCAAACTGGAGCCCCACCAGATATTTTTAAATCACAGATTCTGACACATCTTCATCTATCATTTATTATAAAATGTCGTCATGAAGAATACTACTTAAAGTTAGACATATTCTTCTACTTAATCTATATCATACCTCACAAATACTCCCAAAATACATTCAAGCTGTTGGTTTCCCTACATGTGTTACCAGTTAATCATAGAATTTCAACTTCAAATGATCTAGCTTTGTGTTAATGTGTCACTGTTTTCTGTTTTCTTTTCCAGGTTACCTGCAGCAGGACGGTGCCTCCGGGAAAGCTGAGCTGGACACAGTACTTGGGAGCATTGTCCCATGACAGGAGCTGCAGGTCCTCTATGGAGCTGTAGGACAATGACGCCTCCATGTAGCCAGTGGGCTGGAGAGGAGAGAGAAAACAAGAGGATATTATTCAGCCACTGTCTAACATTTACAGTACACACTGTATATTTAAAGAGAGCCAGAGGAGAAAAGAGAGTTATTTTACTGGCAGTCAACTGGAAAGACAAAAAGAAACATATCCTGGGCTAACCTGCCCTGATTAAACACAACGCCAAGCAAAACCTCCAAATACAGCAGAACGGCAAAGTACACATAATAATCTTTATCAGCTGTGGTGGTGTCACCCGAAGAAGTGAATATGTGCTGAAACCAAGTGGAAAATCAATTAAGCCAAAGCTATTTATCACACACATACACAAACATCACCTAGAAAGACATTGTTGATGTAGCTTTGAGTCGACACACACACAATCCTAGTGTGTGTGATGCAGAGCTCTAATCCCAGGCTCAGTATTGTCAGAGCTGGAAGCAGATGCAACTGAGTAACAGGCCACAACCTGTTTGCTCGTCTCAAAAATGATTACAGAAACGCTGACAAATGACCACAAGTTTCCGGGCTCAGGAACAGAAGAGTCTTTAGAGAGAAGGGGGGAGGGGGAGAAAGAAAAATAATATAAACAGATAAAAATAACAAGGCAGAGTGAAAGCCACAAGGAACCAAGTGTGTATATCTTGTAACCCCCAGGAGTTAGTTTGAAGAGAAATGGCTGGTTCCACAGTGTGTCTATAATAAGACACGCGCCTTTCCGTAATGCAGAAATTGCAATAAATGAATCACTGGTTGATTTCCCAGACATAAGCGTCACTACATGACTTCGTAGCAATTATTGCTGATGAGAGACTAACACTATGTCCACAAAAGTGGGCTCTGTGGACGTCATCTGCAGTGTTTCGGCAGCACTGCTTTCAGGGTATTCTACTTTCCATTTTTCTAAGGCAATTTTCATCAAGAAAACTAGTACTGACTTAGAGTAGGTGGAGTATTTTTGGATGATGGTTTGAGGCTTTTTTAAAAAAAAAAGAAACGTAAAAGCTCTCAGGGGGCCAAGGGGACGGGAAAGTGGAAGTTTCATCTGGATGCCGCATTCAAAGTTTTATGTTTTAAAGTATATCAGAAAATATTTGAAAGCATCTCCTTTAATTCAAGATTGCCATTCTCCTCAAATCAGTAAGACAGTTCAAAACAGACACATGGTGCGCAGGTAGCCTAGTGGTTAGTTTGTGCGCCCAGTGTACAGAGGCCATAGTTCCTCAAGCGGGCAGCCCGGGTTCGAATCCGACCTGTGGCTCCCTTCCCTCAGGAACACCTCCCACTCTCTCTCCCACATTTCTGACTCCATACACTGTACTATCTCTCCAGTAAAGGAATAAAAAGCCCCCAAATAAAAAAAGAAAACTAGACACGACAATAAAAACAAACCTGTTAAGAACCAATAACAAAGTTTATGATTTAAAAAATGTTATGCATTATTTTCAGGCCTTAATTGTGAACAAGAAAGAGATAGAGCTTTAAGAATAAAAGTGTCCAAAACAAAAAGTTGTCTTCTCTTTCTTTCAATTGTCTAGTTGGTGTATTTTGAAAGATTTCACAAGATCAACTAAACCAGAGACTGAGATTTTGAGGGCTCAACTAAATCTACAGAAGCTAATGAATTACATTTGAAGAAAGTCTGAATCTGTTTATTTTAATGACAGATTTGGCCTACTTTCATATCAGATGTAATTGTTCTTACACTCAGTGAATGTTAATAATAAATATAACTTTATGTGTATAGTACCAGGGGACAGCTGTGGCTCAGTTGGTAGAGTCGTAGAAAAGTACTATACAAGCTCAAGTCCATTTACCATTTAAGACCATTTACATACCAATCATTACATAATTCATTTACCTTTATGTTAGACCATGTTAGAGACATTGTCATCTGGTGATTACAGATGACAATGTTATGTTTATTCTGTGTTGGGGTTCCAGTGTTTCCCCTAGGTTTACAGCTTTTTTTTTATTGGGGGAGGTGGTGCGGGCAGATGGACGCCAACACTTGAAGGAATCTTGGTGTCCATGCGTTACTTTTAATGACAGCTGTCGGAAAGATATCTTTAAATGACTTCTTTCCCTGGTTTCCGACTCTATCCACTACCCTATCTCTACAATAAAGGCACAAAAAGCTCAAAAATAGATCTTTAAAAAAAAATATATATATATATTAATCTTGACCGTCAAGGGGGGGCGGGCCGCCCTCCTAATATAATGGTAGGGGAAACACAGGGTTCTGTTGTGACTCTTGACTGGGAAGAGGCAGAGACAATCAAACTGGGCCTTCACTTTCAACGAAGCCAATATTTACCAATTTACCATTAAACCCACGCTAACCATTTTCACAAGCTTCCCTGAGCGTACTCTTTCCATAAAGTTGTAATTTTATGTTATAGTTTAGAATTCATTTACATATTACACATAGAAGATGAATGCTTGTTAACAGTTTTTTCAGTGCTTGTTTTTAGGTAAATGAAAAGAAAATGCTGTCTCACTGTCAACTGTAGTTAATATACACTGTTTTATTAGTGCTTGGAAGCTATGGCATTCTTCATGCCATACTGATGTACAAGCATAACTCTCTCGTCTATGCAGTGTGCCATGTGTGTGAGATGTAGATGAGGAATTGAATTTGTGGCCAATGTGTGTTGTTTGTTCTGTTGTACTGTTTGAATTGTCTGGATGTGTGTTTGAAAATAAAATGTATAATACAAAAAATAAAATCTGTCCCCTTATTATCTGTCAAGCCTCTGATCTGTTGTCATATTATTACAATTTGTCAGCTTACCTACTGTGTTTACATTGTTTGCAAACCTTGACACAAGCTGTGTGAATACTGTGAAATGAATTTGTATGAAGCAAATTAAATACCATCGATACCATGTAAAAAATACTGATGTTACTGATACTGGTTTGATGATGTGCTACCCTTAATATGTGACTGTGACCATAATGTTCAAATGTTGGTAATATAAAAGATACAAACAGTTTAAATAGTAAACATCACATCTAGACGACCAATCACACGCTCTGTCAAGCTTTCATCAGCGTGTCAGTAAAAAAGGCCATCATTGTGGTACACTCTTTTCTTTTTCTTCTCCTGCGCACACACACCGTACACACATATGCACTCACAATCATGGCTCACTAGAAACACATGATGTTACACGGAGGCAGCAACAGTTCTGCCCTGCCGTTTCTCTGAAGACAGGTGGCTCCTTTTTTTTTTTCTCCTTCCAGCTCACATTCACTCAAATAGGCACCCCCCCTCCCACTCCCCCCCCCCCCAACACACAGGCTATTCCTTGCTTTACATCTCCCTCTGTGGGGTTTTCCCCCTACAAACACACAAACACATGGACATACACTCATACATGATTTTCATTACAGATATCATGAACAGCAAATATTGGTTCTGGACTAAATGTCTCATTTCCTTGAAACAGTAAACAGCCTGTCTGTCTTTGTCTCTCAGCCAGCCTGTCTCTGTCTATCCAAACTACCAAATAGGGTTTTTTCATTAAGCTCTA
The DNA here is from genome assembly GCF_963584025.1 of Labrus mixtus. NCBI lineage: Eukaryota > Metazoa > Chordata > Actinopteri > Labriformes > Labridae > Labrus > Labrus mixtus. Next base: position 22,076,504 of record NC_083615.1, read on the forward strand.
ATTGGGTGCACGTGCCAAGCTAACGACTGGAAATAGTGTGCTAAAGAAGGAGATAAATGTGTTTCTTTTTTCTGAGCAGGCGGAGGTAGAGCAGAATGGAGACAAACAGGAGGAGCTTCAATTTTCTGATAACCAGCCTAGGTTACCATAGATACTCCATCCTGAACACAGGCAAGCAGGCAAGGAGAAGTAGACAAGGGAGGAATGATGGAAGAGAAGGGCGAAGAAAGGAGAAAATCAGGGAATATGGAAAGAAAGAATGATACGTGAACAGCTGATCATATTTCATCACTGCAGGCAACAATGAGACATAAACAAAGAAGAACAGCATTGTTCATTTGTCATGTTATTTTTCACTCATTGAGTAAAAAACCTTCATTCAGATTATCTTCAAAATATGGTATTTGAAAGATCTGACATTTGTAACACCGTGACACGGAGAATAGCAAAGAGAACTCCCATGATTCCCCGCTATAGCCTCAATGTCATCTTTTGTTATTATATATATATATATATATATATATATATGTACAGATGATATTAAAACAACTAGGTGGGATTACATAGCAGTGGTTATCACCGTCATCCCTCAGAAAGAAGGTTCCTGATTCACATCCCGGTTTGGCCATAAATGAAAAGCAAACTGTGTTGACAACGCAACTAAATTGTAAATATGTAAATACAAGTAAAGTAAGCTCAAAGATTACAAATACAACACAGATTTATCTCACCTCATTATCTCAAATTCTGTCATTTTAGATTTTTTTTTAAGGTTTATTTTTGGGATATTTATGTCATTATTAAGAGATAGGACAGTGGAAGGATAGGTAAATGGTAAATGGACGTGAGCTTGTATAGCGCATTTCTAGTCTTTTAACTCAAATTGCTTTTACACCACAGGTCACACTTACCCATTCACATCCATTCACACCCTGATGGCAGAGAATAAAGTGACCATCAGAAGTAACAAATTCCATTTACATTTAAGTGTCTTGCCCAAGGACCCATCGGACATGTGGCTGCAGGAGCTGGAGATCAAACCCCCAACCTTCTGGTTGTGAGACCACTCACTCTACCAACTGAGCCACAGCTGTCACCCTGGATAGAGTCAGAAATCGAGGGGAGGGAGTGTGGGGAATGACATGCAGGAAAGGAACCAAAGATCGGATTCGAACCCGGGCCGCCTGCTTGGGGGACTACAGCCTCCGTAAATGGGGTGTCTACGTTATCTGTGCCACGTTAACTTAAAAGTTTACGGCAGCTGGGACACAAACCATTTTAAGTAAAATATATATAGATATTTTTTTTACAGTGTACAGTGAATTACAGATTCCCCGTCCACTCCAATAAAGCAAGTATTTGTACTTTGGTACTGCCACAGTGCCAAACCTGAGGCTTTAAAACACCTGGAGCCACTGTTTTGGGTCCAAGGATCAAACATCACTTCACATGAAGTGTTGTGTACAACACTTTCTTTCTTTCTTCTGTTCCTTTTCCATGTTTCTCTTTTTGATTTATTTCCTTGTTTCCTCATCACCTTTGACGTGTGTTATTGTAATTTCTGTTCCTCTTGTACCTCTACATGTTCTTTACCTTATTCATTTCTCTCTCTCTTTTAGTCACATGTGTTTTGTTGTTCCTCATTTGCAACGACAATGACAGAAATACCTCAAATTAAAAAAGAAGCACAATCAGTGTATAAGCGATGTAACAAACAGAGCAGAATGAAAACGTTTCTTCAGAGACACTGTGGACATTAAGTGAAACCTCCTTCTGCAGCCACTGTGTTTGTTTGCATCACACTGAGTCACAACCACAAACCTCCTGTTCAACACAGATAGCATGTGGATAAGAGGGCATCTGGGTGCACATTTCTTCCCCTTCCTGTCATCAAGCAAACACTATCAGTTCACACCCTGTGTCCCATCGGTTTTATATTTACCAATAATCACACAACAGTAGCTTCCAAACAAAAGGAGGACATTCAGCAAGTGACCCAGATCTGGAGGGGCGTCAGAGGGGATTTGATCGCTTCATTTGTTCGAAGACCTTCGCTGGGACAAACTGATTGATCACACATCAGCATATAGGCACACTATTATTCCTGTTTAGGGACACAAACTGCAGGGCTCATGCGAAGCTGCAGGACTTTATAGAGTCACTTCCCTGAACGATAAGCTGCTCTACTTCTCCATTTTCGAAGGGGACAATCAAATTGCTGCTCATAAACCTCAGAGGAGAAAAACACATGGCTGACCTGCAGAACACTGTCAACAAGTCCTGCTGGCCTGCTATAAGAACAGCATACAGAGCACTTGTGTTGAGTTAGCTATGCAGGGCTTTGTGGTCTGATATTGTACATTTGGTGAACTTTCAGTTACGAGCGACTTCTGAAGTTCAACTATTCAAATTCTTGATGCACTCGATGAAGAATTCAAAGAAAGCTACCACAGACGTGTCATAACTGTTATCAAGATTTCATGCAGTAAAAAACCTCCCCTGTGATTAGTAGGTTAATATGTAAGGTATAGGCTACATTAGAACACAACTGCTAAATACAAGGTTTACATCTCAGGTCACCTGCTGCCACCATGACATACTGTATGTGTTCTCAAGAGTTGTTCTAATAGTTATACAGGTAATGTGTCTGAAAATGTCTTAAATGTGATATCAGCATTGCAGAGTACTCCTCACCCCAAATATTAGACTGTATCTGTTTGATTTAGCAGCCTACATTAGATACAGACCGATATCAGCCGACCGATAATATTGGCCGATATTAGCATATCATGTGACTATCGGCATCGGCTAATTGTATTACCGATACATACTGGTAAAAATGGGCTGGTAGGTTTATTAAATTTAAGTTAATAATTACATTTTTAATTTCTAAATTAGTGTTTCAGTGCACTGCTGTTATTCTGGCCAATACAGGCTTTTGTTCAACTGTAAAAAAAACAACAACTTTTTCCTCATAATAAATCTTGTCCACAAGAGTTTTTGCTGACAGTATATGAGGGGTCAACCCAATAAAAGTGATTGTACTGTATATCTATATAAGGAATATATCAGCCTACATATAAGTATCAGAATGTATTATCTCCTTTATATTGGTATCTGTATCGGCCCCAAAAAACCTATATCGGTCAGGCCTTAGCTACATAGCAATAATATGTATCATTGCTGGGACTAGAAATTGCATGATAATAGGAAAGAACATATTAGTCCAAAATGATTTTAAAAGCTGTTGTTTGTGTTTCATGTACATTTGTAGACATGTGTACCATCAACCCGCCGGGAGACTACAGATGGAAATTAGCCTACGCCAATAACCTGTCATATTCACCTGTTTATGTTAATGTGACTGCCCTATTTTAAATGAACAAACAAATACATACAGTTCAGGTTAACTATAATGTGACGATAGCAAACACACATTAGATGTACAGAGCAGTGCTAGTGGAACGTGTATCGCTAGCTGTCACCAATCAGTGTTTTCAAATCACACGTGTAAAGTCTCAATCTTATTTGATAACATTTAAAACAGGTATCAGAATAAAGCGGTTTCGTGTTAAAAATCAGGGCAATGCCAGGAATCACCTAGCCAACTGCTGATTTTAGTTTAGTTTATTCTAGGCGCATATTTGTTTGAAGGTTTGGACTCCGTCAGTTTACTGCGGGCTGTACAACAATGATAGCAGTCATATCACATTCATACAGGGTTGTTCAGAGCTGTTCAGTATACAGAGGTTTAAATTATATAATTGAATACTCAAGTCTAGATATCAGAATCTGTATGAGGAAGGACTCCAACACTACTGACTGATGGCCAGCTCTAATAACTGCACAAGTAGTAAACACTGTTAATCACTAAAACTGCAATGCCATTAATATTTCAGTCCATCTAGTTAAAAAAAGACTGAAAGAAGTATGTGTTTACTGGCTATGAGCCTGTCCCTGTAACTAGGTGGTTTATGGGTAATGTATGCTAGGGGAAGTTGTGGTTGATACTCGCTCTCAGTATGAGTGTGAACAGATCTGCAATGTATGTGAATAAAGTGACCCGGTTGGTAAAATATACTCTGTCTCTCCTCCTACTTTGAATGTCGAATTTACCCGGACTGCTTGTTACATAAACGAGCCAAGCAGCTGTCCTGTACCACGGTTAGGGACGACGAAGCAGATAAAAGGGGAACATAATGTCCTGTAGAGAACTACCCTTTTTCTTCTTCTTCTTCTTTGATACGTTCACTTAAAGTAGAATCTGTTCAACACATTCCCTTAAAAGCCTCATAAACTGATCAATACGGTTATAATTATAAAATGAAGAATTCTTTGAATATGTGGAAATACAAGTTGGAGGGCAAAATGAAATCAGCTTGAAATAAACTGCTGGAACTCGCCACATGAAAACAACAGCAAGAACAACAACAGCAACCAGCCACAAACGCAGGAACATTCTCAAAATAAACTAAAGTCTACAAGAAAAACAAGAAAAAAGAGCAGTGACAAGAAAAACCATCATTCCAATAATAAACAGGAGTGGCAGTATCACATCAGCTCAATACTCGAAACTACCTACATACACTGAATAAGAGAAGAACATTGTAAGCAGTTTTTTTTACTTCCAAATATAGAGTTTTAAATAAAGATATATTTCCCTGTCAGCTTTACCTTCTCCCGTTAACACTTTGTCATTTTTCTGGAGGTTGCTTGCAGAACCCCCCTTAACCGTCTCGCACGGGAGAAGGGGAAGCCGAGTTTGAATTTTAACATTATCCCAAATCAAGATCTGATTATCGAAACAGTGTACTGTACAAAACAGGCCTAAAAAACTGCCCTGCTGCGAGATGTAGTTGTTTCTTATTCAACAATTAGCATTGTGTCATGTTGCAGGAGTGCAAAAACAACACAATAAAAACAGAATAAAAATGTCTTGTAAAAGCAGAACTGAGTGAGCAGCATGTTCAACTTAAAGCACACAGTTTCTCAAAACTCGTACAGCTCTTATAACATGCTTCATTTCAGCCTTTAGAGTGTGGCTTAGAGAAAAGAGAAACTTCAAGATGGTACTTTTCTTTCATTAGTCTGCAAATCTGACATTCAGAGAGTGACTGCTCAAAGTTAGGCCACAGTTTCACTTCGCATTGTGTGTCCTATTGTGGTCTGACAGGACTAAATGTGGACGCGCCTTCAGACGTCATTGCAACTAGACTGGATCATTCATCACTCACAGTTCTCTTTTCACATCTGATATTAATATGAACAGTTTCTACTGGGTTCTGTTGATGAAGAATAATATGTATTCATCTGCTGACGTTATGAAATGTATCAGTTTCCATAAGTACTTACAAATTAAAAGTATTTTAAACAAATCTGCAGGATGTTTGGAGTTTTACTGACAGAAGCTTTAGGACACACAAACAAACAAACACACACACACACACACACACACACACACACACACACACACACACACACACACTCGCAAATACAACAAGTTCGAAATGTTAAAAATGTTTCTCTAAAAAAATTGAAAAGTGATTTCAAAGTCAGCCAATAAGAGGAGACCAGTGTTGACTTGGAGTTTTGGTTTTAATGCGTTGCACATGATGAGAGGCTGTCTCACATAATCAAGTTGAGGTTCCCACATGACGCCACAGTCTTTTTTTAAATGTATTTAACCCTCTCTGACTGTTCCAACTCATCACACTCCTACAGTTAAAAAGCTGCTGTGAATGATAGAAAAATGCCTTTTTGCTGCTCAGTTCACTGATTAATGGTACCTGGTTTGTTTCAAGGGGAAAGCCATCAATTTGTGGTTTTGCAGGGAGTTTTGTGCTCTTATGTGTGCTATTTCTTTGCTGGTTGCAGTGACTCCCTTTTTTTGGCCCGAGATATAGTTTCAGCTTTAGTACTTTGATGGGAATGCATCTGCCTTAAAGGATAATGTTGCAGCCGTTACATCCCAGTTCATGGCGGCTGGCTCAAGCGATTAACTGGAGAACTTTCAAAACGAGTTAAACGTGTCAGTCGTTTAGACTAGGAGGCGGAACAGCAGGTTAACTCTCGATACAAGATGATAAGATACGATACAATATGATACAATATGATACTCAATACGTGGCCCACGATCGAGATAATACCCTGATATATACATTCCAGGATGACTGACATTTTGCATTTTAAAGTGCATTTTAAAGTGCAAGATTATGGTAATTTTCCACTGCAATTTGGTGGAAGTTTCACCTCTTATCTTTCACCATCCTCCAACTTCCTTTCACCGCTCCTTCTTTGATCCCACTGTCAGCTACCTCTTTGGCCAATTAACCCCTGTTCACGACCCAATGAGACCCGGGAACATGCAAAAGCCTTAGTATCTCTGAAGACTTTATACAGTCACATACTCTTCATTCACCACTCACACACTGACACACACTACGAGTCAGAATGAGTCCATTCTAAATTTCATAAATTACTGTCATTCCCAACTGTAACTCAAATCTTTGCCTAATGGCTGCATTATTCAAACATAACTGGGAGTATCCATTATTTGTATGCGTACATGTAGTGCAGAATGTCCTGGAGTTCAGCCCAGAGCCTTTCAAAGCCCTTTGTGTGTGCATGTGTGTGTGCGTGTGTGCGTGTGCGTGTGTGTGTGCGTGTGTGTCCAAGATCACAGGTTGTTCTCGCTGCATGTTGTTTCTCTTCCCTTATTTTGCATTAAACCAATACTAATGTCAAGGTCTGGCAGCACATTTATCTCGCCCCTCTTCTGATTAGTGACGTGCAGCGCAATCAGCTAATTTGAGTCTAAACTCCAACAACAACATCGTCTGGTTCTGCATCAGCAAAGACACAAACACTCTTTATTCAGACATAGTGACAGATTCTACAGAGCAAAGTTCACTTTGATATCAAAGTCCTGCAGTTGAAGAGAGTTTATTGATTTTATGACCTTTACATCGTAATATCATCTCTTTTGAATACAGACAGAACATTTATATATATACATAACATGTTGAGTGGTTTTCTTTGCCTTTTAACAAACTGTAGCCAATCGAATAGCTTAGTCTTACCTGAGTTTGAAGCTAGCTGAGATAATGATTGGGGCCAGTTTTCAGACCACAACAGGAAGCCAAGCTAGTGCTACATACATTTATTTAATGGAAGTAGTGGAGTTAAAGCTTAACTGTAACACATATGTAACAGTGTGCCAAATGTGGCAGGAAGGACAGAAAGACAGCTGTTTCTTTCTTCCTGTTACAAACCACTGTGAACCTTTTGAGTAGTAAGCTAGCATTAGCAACATTCACTTGAAAGACTGGATGAATGCTGTTAGAGATTGGTGTTAGAAGGGTTGTTTTAGTTCCAATTAACACAAACTACTCCCCTTTTTGTTACCTGAGCCCTAAATGACACCAACATGATTCAAGTATATTCCAGAGTCTAATGCGCACTCAGTTTATCAGGACAATAAACAAGTTATTGTGAAATACAGAGCACCACATTGTGTAACTCAATGGGGAAGTTACTAAACGTGTCCATGATTAATGACATGTAAGTTTTGGTGCTGAAACAGGGTTAGAGTTTAAATGTAAAAAGATCTGAGAGGCTGATGATTACAGTGATACCTTTTAACTTTGGTTAGTGAAAATGGATTTAAAAGGCATTCTTACAATTCTTCTATTCTACAAATATGACATTTTTGCATTGCCCCATGTTCTTACTTAATAAAGGACCGGGGGATGTTTTCCACCACCAAATATAGACTTTCCTCTTATAACAATGATATTTAGTTGATAAAAAGAATTTTGACTTGATGACACTTGCCCAGAAAACCATGTTGTATTAACACAAAGTGGAAAGGTGGCTTCACAAATGTCCAATTGTGTTTGTGTGCATGCCCAATTAAAGAAATGCAAGAGGGTTTCTGATGTTTTGGCATAAACTGAAACTGCTCAGATGAATAGATAAGTGTAGCACTATTGACAGTGCACTCATACCACACAAGTGAACTGTAAGGTGATTCAAATCTTTTTAATTTTCCAAACATTAAAGATCATACATTGTCCTACCTGGCAGCAGCAAAATATACACGATATGCTGTTTTGTTCAGATTATTTTATCGCCTTTTACAGATAATAGATTATTCTTTCATTATTATTCTTTTAACCCCCTGAAAATATTAGAAACTAAAACTGACACTGGGTATTGCATTGATTCTAACAAGAAGAAGTATAATCATTAAACCACATGACCGATGGGTCATCTTTAAGGCCTGACCGATATGGGATTTTTTGTGGCCGACACCGATATCATATCGGGGAGGGGGAAAAAACGTTCCGATACATCTTTCTTAAATATATGTTCGATCTGTTGAGATAGGAAGATATAGATATACACATTTATTGCGTTGGTCTCTCAAATGCAGTCATCAAATGCTTGTTGACAAGATGGTCTCTCAACTGGAAAGTAACTGAGCATGTAGTTGCTATATGAAATCCATATAGGACACTCTTCTGGTGAAAGAAAACTGCTTGTGTAATCGAATGATACTCATATTAAATGCTATTTAGCTGGTGAATAAATCGAGTCATATCAGTGCATATCTGCAATGAAATTCCGATACTTGATATGCCGATATCTTCGGCTGGCCAATTAATGGGTCGGGCTCTAGTGCTCTTACATATTATTGGACACGTCAGGCGCCATTCGTGATCAGACAGCACTCAAGACTCCCTCATTGATTCCTTAATTATCCTGTCTCTCGCCTTGCTGCCGATAATTAGCCCTTCATGCTCATGACACGACCTGAATCCTTTCATCTCAGGCCTTTTGTGAGCCAGGCGTAACTCAGGAAGCATTTGCTTGCACTTCTTACGCAAATGTGAGAAAGGTTTGTGACTACAGTGGTGGCAGGCAGGTCTGTAAAGTGTGTCATTCATGAAAAGCATCTTCCATTTATATGTTAATTCCTCCTTAAATAGTCCAAAATCAAAGAAATTAGCTCCTGGATTTAGTGACATAGGCCTATTATTATTTTTCCAGAATAATCTATTTAGCAGGATTTAACAGTTTGCTTTAACCCGATTTTCTGAGATTTTGTAAGAGAAACTAATGATCCCTCTTGGCAACCACTCTCACTTTCACAAAGCTCTTTTCTCACAATCATCTCAGTAATTTGCCGTGCGTGGGGATGTTGTCGGAGACGCCGAGTCAACGCTCTTTGCCTCCTTGTTAGAAGAAGTGGTCTCTCTGTAAGAGAGCCGAGCAAACGGGTTGGCATTGTTCTTCTGCCCACATAACCACTCTGTTCGACATCGAGCACAACAACTCCTCTCAGGAAATGCACATTCATGCTTCACCCAGAATATAAAAAACCCTCTTCCTTATAGTTCAGCCTTCACAAAGAGAAGACTGTGACATCGTCGACAAGCCAACAAGAAGCAGGAGTGCTGGATAAGGCATGTCATCATCGAAGCACACAAGTTAAGATATTTTCCCGGATAAATCACCCACATGACTCTCAGACAAAAATTAATTAAATAATTATCATTTTTTATTTGTATGACTTCAGTCTATTTAGAATCAGTTTCCTTCCAAAACACAAAACAGACTCTGATTCACTAAAGGACATCTCGTCATGAAAAGAACATTTTGAGTCAAAGTTTTGACTCTGTATACAAAATGTCCACTTCTTAAAGCATTCTCTAAAGGGCTTTAAAGTGAATTGTAACCTTGCAGAACAACAGTTCCATTAGTCTCTGAGCGTTTAACAGGATAATTTATGACAGCAGGTCTCTGGCGGTCAGTGGCTGTTAGCTATTGGCTCTTTGAAGCAGGACAATAAAAGACCCTAATACAAGCATGTGAGATCCTTGGAAAGATAAAAGGACTATGTCGTTTCATCAAAAAATAAAACTCAGTTTTCAAGAAGTCTTTGATGTTAGCGTTCTCATATACCCACTTCATATAGACAGTAATCTTTACAAAATAAAAGTTCAGTCAGGGTTAATTAACTTACTTGTTCTTGGCTTACGCTTTCAATCACAAGTTTCTTTTGGAAAGGTTACTAAAGAAAGGTTACTAAAGGTTAGCAAGTGGTTGATCTCCCCAAAACAGAAGCTCCTTTCACACACTCACTGACTACACTCATAAAAAATTCCCAAAATTGTCCTGGTGGGCTGCCTGTGTGAACCATAGATTATTAATATTAATGGACGAAGCCTGAGTGACGTCAGCCCTCTGTTACTGTAGGGGGGTTCTTGAGGTTCATGGGCAGCAACCGCCATGCTGGAAATGTTGTCTCAGCCGAACTTTCAGGCGGAACTGAGGCGGGGTTTTAGCCTCTTGATGAAGCGTTACACCGCAGCCACCTGTCAGCCATGTCAGCTATGCGCCTAACTATGGATAACAAGTGTAGTTTTCAAAATCAAAACAGAGCTGTTTTTTAAAAAAATTGTCATTGGTTTCATTTTTCAAGACCGGAGGTTGCTGCTTGGTGTTAACATACACGGACAAATTTTTCATAGCAACTGATCCCAAGAACGATTTCCAAAAGAAGCTGGGGTAGGTTGATGTGTGACAGTCCAGGAATATTCAGGGAAATTCTAAATGGGCAAGCAGGCCGGGTGATAACAGGCTAGCTAGATAATATCAGGCTCTTTTTTGACTGTTATTTTTCTGTCATCGTTGCCCTAGTAACAGTCATCATAGCGTCAGACTCTTTCGTCAGCCATCTTGATTATGTCGTAAACATTACGCTGTGACTTCCACATCATCAAGTCAAGTCATGTCTTGCCTCCAGTGACCCTCCCTTGTGTCCAACAGGGACAATCTGCTGCTGTGAGGAACATATGTGAAAGAACTAAGAACTGTCAGTAGAAGACTGTCCTGAAACTTTGAAGAAATGTTCAGGGATGCAATGATTGAAAAGAGGCTTGAGTTGACTAAGTTGTTATTTGATGAAAATAGTGATTGGGAACCAAGTTTTCATTGGTTGGTCATTTGCAAAAAAAATAAAAAATCAAACTCCATTGTGGAGCTTTACCTTGTCATAAGTGCCTTCTATACGATGAAAGAGTAAGTAAGTTACAGTGGTTATCACATATAATCTTTATGGCAATGTAAAACTAACACCTGTTTGTGTAATAAGTTGTAGTCGTAGTATTAAGATAGTTAACAACTACTGTATGAGCATAGCTCAGGCTTACTGATATGTTCTATGAAACTGGTAGTGTCCCATCAATGGCCCAGAACTTAAAGGGTTAAAAAGCTAAGTATCAGTTAGTCTAATTTATTATTCTAGCTTCTCCTTTGGGATGGCCAGGGTAAAGTTGACAGGCGACATGGGAGGGATGATTTTATACGGAAATACTGTATCAAATATTAACTCTCCCTGCTGGTTATTCAGACTTATTCAGACCAATTTTCTGTAGGTTTATCATGGTCTAGTGTTTCCCTGTAGTGCAGTTTTAATTATGTTACTTAATACATTCTTTAGCACACAACAAAGAGACATTTAAATAATAAGGAAAAAATCTTTGATAACAAAAAACACAGCAGCAAATGTCAAAGGGAAAAGATGTGACACGAGTGCCCTAAGTAGAAGTAAGTTCAGCCTAATCCCTGCTCCAACAGAGATCATTTCCAGGCAGGCTCTGAGGGCTGCTGTTGACCGGCCAAAGTCCGTATACAGTCCCACATTACCACTGAAACGACAATTGATAAAGATTCCCTGATATTTTGAGTTCAAAGCACAAAACTTAAAACTGTGACAAAAAAAAATGGTAAAGGGGAACAGAATGAGCCCCAGGTCACCGAAAAGTGTTCATTGGATGTTAACTTGAACTGTGAAAGTTAACAAGTACACCAAATAGCCTGGTAAAGTAGTGTTTTAATCGATGTGTCTTGTGTTATGTGTTATAAAGAATCTATTGGAAACCGCAGAATGGGGAAATAATTGTTGAAAGCAGTGTCTCTCAGATGTGACTCAGGTGCCTGATATTTCCCATTAGGCATGATGAAACCGGTACAGGATCTGACTTAACACACGTACAGTAGCCCAGTCACTTCCATCAATGACTAAGAAGAAGTGCTGAGAACAGCGTCTTCTACTGCTCCAAGACCACAGTCTATTCTTTGGTTCCTTCACAACATTGTTGGTAGGCCTTCCATTAGTTACTTTAACTAACCCAACATATTGTGAAGACGGTTGGGGTTTGGATACATGTCTTCTACTCAAGCATGCTGCTTTGTTTAGTCCCTAAGACTGTATGTTAAAGGTGGATTCTACAGGTTTAGCATTTTAGCTTGTCAACATGTTGTTTTTTGACCATAATTGGATAATGGGGTGAAACTGGAAAGGAGCAAGAGATTAGAAACAAGCTTGATTAACAAGGTGTTCATGGTTTCTGTTCTCTTCACTGGGATGCTAATTGCAGCAACCAAAAAAATGGTTTTACGCAAAAAGTGACTAATGAAAAGAGTCAAAGCTAACTTGAACTCGAAGAATGTCTTTTAGTAGAACCAAAACAGAAAAATACATTTTCAGGTTCCCTGTTAGCAACTTATCAATCACAGTAGCTCACCAATTTAGCTACTTAGATGATGAACTTTAACCATGTCAGGATATTTAAACTTTTCATTGGGTGTATGGGTAAGGACTTTGCCATGACCCGATATTTGATTTCATAGGGACATTACAATTTAACATAGTTTCAACTCAGAGCATGAAACTGGTGCGCTGCACAGTTTACAACTATTGCTAATTTCCAACTCTTGTCCCTAGTTGGGCCTTTCAACAATGTATTCTGTCTGGTCTTTTTATCCTTGAATTCATATTGTAATGTTTTATGTATCTTGACACTGAATCCCCTGTCTGCACAACAAATTTACCTTTTTGGTTACCAATAAAGAAGATCTGAACCTTGAATTGTATATATAAAAGTATATGATTTTGCAAAGGTTAGTGTAATTTAAGTACAGTTCACTTTGTTTTCTACTTTGACAACCAATATTTATAAATCACCCAATGCATGGATATTTAAATGTATGTGTTCCAGTAATACGATTTAGATAAGAGAAAACATTAAAACCAATATTGATACATATGTAACAGCCTATAGAATCATCCAGCTGATCTATCAGTCAAGCTCAACGGAAAACAACTTTTTCTTAAAGTTATAGTGTAGAATTGTATGACAATGTTTACATTCAAATATCTAATTAATTAAAGTCGGTAAACATATTCTCTTTCTCAGGTCGGTTTCGCCTGTTCGTATTGACTACAGACAAAATAGATTTCGATTTCACCGAAAGGGAGGGAGGAAGTAGCAGAGAGAACTCCCATGATTCCTCGCTAGCCTCGACGTCATCTTTTGTTATTGTTTTGATTGAGAGCCCCCTGGCGGCGGATTTTACATTCTGTGCGTTTAAGTGAACAGTGTGGCCTCATGAAGCAGTGTGTTGTGTTTACAATGATGTTCAATCACCAGGAGGAAGCTTCCATTACTTAATGCTTCATGATCAAATGTTATCTTCTCAACCATAGATTCATTGATTGATAGTGTAGGCTACATCCTCTCAGGGTTCCGCTCACTTATATAATTTCAAGACCATGCTGACCTATGCAAGCAATGAAGGGCCAATGTTCACCAAAATGTATTTTAATGGTAAAAGCAGGATTAATGTATTCATGTATTCTCCAATAACTTAAATCAATATTTAGGTAATAAAATGCATAAATCCTCTGTAAAAAGCAAGTCAGCCAGATTCAGGTTGGTTTTCTTTGAACCACATCAACAAGTGTTTTCTGTCAAAAAAAAAAGGGTCTCCAAGACATTGCACACTGCAGAAAGCAGTTCAGCACACATATGTAGTGTGGGTGTGATAGGCAGACAACCAAAAAAGCCTCTAATAAGGTGTGTTGATACAACAATGGGGCCGGGCTTTATAGAAAATGTCAGTGTTGACAGTAACAGAAGAGGAAATAAAGGCCTTTGTTATTTTGGCATTATTCTGTAATTACACAAACATGACTTGTATTGTGCTTAATAATTACCTGGTGTCTATGATTCCTGTGAGCAAAGCTGAAAACCATGATAGCAATGAATCATGTTTCTTCCATGCATGCTACATGTATACAACTTGCATTCTTCTATTGTGCTGTTATTATCATGTTCTCAACAAAAAGCTGATTCATACAGCACTCATTTCGGTAGCAATCGGTATCAGGGAGAAGAAAATGGCAACAATATGAAGGCCTGTGTTGGTGTTGGACTGATGCACTGAGCAGGCCCAGCAGCTGATCAAGAGAACCTACAGGCTAGCAGAAACTATCCTCAATGGATTGTCACCACCAAACCCGAGCTGGTCTGTAAGATAATTGAGTAACAATTCAACCAAAACTATTGAACATTGGCAAAGTGTCCCCTCTCTCCATAAGACGGACAAAAAGTAAGACATGAACACTAGTTTGTTCTGTGGATGCAGGCTGCAGGAGTTCTTTTCGGGTGTCATGTCACACAGCAGGCTCCTGGACCCCGGCGGAGGGGTTTTATTTCCAGGCACTAACCAAGAAGATTTCTCCTGATGTATAATTCAAATTAAGATTTTGAACCCTGCTCAAAGCATCCTGGAGCCCAATACTGACCCATATAACACACACACACACACACACACACACACACACACACACACACTCCAGGAACCTTCACACCCAGGGGCCTTGTGCACCCCGGTGTCCAAACTACAGAGCCGTGGGTCACAGTGAAGATGTAGGCCTACTGCACACGGAAGTGATGAAGGGCATGAAGGTGCAGCCCACAACAACAGTGTTGCCGAACCTACCAGTAACAGTGTCTTCTTGAAAACTGCGTCAACAACAGACTGTGCGTAATCTCAGCGCACCTCTGCTGCGTCCAGACAAGAAAAGACAAACACCAAAGCTGCCTGAGGAATGTGAAGCAGCATATTATACAGCCCCACACACACACACACACACACACACACACACACACACACACACACACACACACACACACACACACACACACACACACACACACACACACACACACACACACACACACACACACACACACACACACACACACACACAGAGAGACACAAAGAGGAGGCCAGAGAGCGACTCACGGTGGCCGAGGTCAGGCTGCTGTCTGTGAGCGTGAGGTGGTGCGGCTCCCATCTTCGCAGAAACTTGGAGGTAAGGATCTTGCTGAGGAAGGTGCGGGGGTGTTTGACCACGCACACCTGGATGTCCCCCTCGTGGAGCAGCTTGTATCGCATGCCACTGCTGCTGCAGTGGTGCAGGGTCCTCTTGCACGGCCCTGCGCCCAGCTTGGTGTTATTATTCCCCTCCGACATCTCCCCCAGCAGAGGCTTGTTCTCCTCGCACTGATAAAACTGGTTATTGTGCAGCTCGTTGCCTCCGCCGCCGCCGCTGTTGAAATCCATAGTTCAGTAATCCAGCAGTTTATTTATTGATCCCAAATTTTACTCTCAGGCAAGATTTCGCAATTCAAAAATCCAACATGTATAAAAAAAATTAGGAAAGAGACAAGGTTGTTCGGACCGAGCTTAAGGGGGGAGTAAGTGGAGGGGGTACCTACCTACCTACCGCTATAACACGACCTCAGTAATAAAGACACGGCTTAAGACAGGCGCAGAAAAGACACCAATCAGCGCTTTACGGCAGGATATCCACGCGAGCGAGGGTTATAATGATACAGTGCAAATAAGCCACCATTTTCCTCCCAGTACAATACCCCATGAATTGTCTCCACAGTGCTCGTCTCGCCTCCCCCCCCCACCACCACCAGCAGCGAGCTATTCAATATGTTAGGGCCATGGCCTTATCCATTCCGTCCGCCCTGGTGCCAGACAGAATAATCCACACCGAGGAGCGCGTGGGAATCAGTAGAAAACGGGAGAAATATCCAATGGCGACGGCTCTAGGCTCCTCCGGTTGGTTTCGTGCTCATTACAGGGCTCACGGGCTCGGTTTCCTTTTATTCAGTCTTTTCCCCCTATCTCGGTGTGAAGGAGCCAGGACTCTCCGACAGCGGCGCACCGATTGGTCCCTGCACGTTCATGTGATACCGGACTGACGTCAATGGGGAGGCGAGCGGATGAGCCGTGTGTCTTTTGCGCTTGACTGTCTGCCGAGGGCGCACGCTCACCCCTCCCAACCTCCCTCCCTACTTCCCTCCCCTGCTCCTCTAACTCTCCTCCCCCCCCTCCTCCCCCCCCCCTCCCCCTCCCCCTCCCCCTGCGCAGGGAGGGCGCAGGGACTTGTATCCGCCACCTTTAGCCCTTTAATTTCCATAGAAATGATAAAGCTTCTCGACATGCGCGGGGGAAAGCTCTCCTAATCGTCATCTGACTAGCCAACGGCAGAAAGACTACTTATTTAAACAATGGCCTATACTATGTTATAGCCTATACCTAAAAGTACTTGACTGTAGTGTTGTTAGCATTTTTACCAAAGAAAAAGTTCTAAGGCATTGGAATGAATAAGGAGGCGATTTCAAGTAGCCCGAAGTTAAATAAATAGGCCCATTTGCAACATCACCAATGAGCCTATTATTTGGTCGTTTACTTGTCAAAAAGTTAACTTAAATATAACAACAATAAGTAAGCCTAGTTGTTGATTAGAATTTCGTGTCGTGGGAAAATAAACAAGTAGCCTACGAAAAACAGTGGAGGGAAATGATCGTCTTCAGTAGAATGGAAAAAAAAGCTAGAGCTCACAAGTGGCACTGCTTTTGCACTTTCAGTTTTTACTAATGTATCTCCTGGCAGTCACCATCCGGATCATTTTCCTTGGAAGCAGAGCTGAAGAATAGGAGGGAGGGAAGAACAGTCTGGTGACGTCACACACACTATTTACTGTAAGCTATCAGAGGCTACCACGTGAGATTAAGAAACAAGTTGAAACACAATACATTTATTGCAAGATTTATATCGACAAAAAGTTGCATTATTCATTTAATAAGTAAGTGTCCCTTTTAATTACAATCGATTGATTATCCTTATTTAGCTAACTAATCAATTGTTTGTTAAATACCACTATAACACAAGTCTGTGTGTAATGTAATGTATTGAACTGTTCCACTAAACTTTAATAACTATGTTTATCCAACAAAGCCACAGCTAGTTTAAAACATATGCCCCTATCCCAACCTGTTTATTCTCCCTTTACTTATAGAGGTTTTCATGCTACCCAGACAGAAAGAACCCCATTAAGCTGTGTGTATATGATCTATTCTGAAAACCACAATGAAGTGAAACTTGAATCATCGTCCATCGCAGCAGAAAGACTGACAGCAGCATCAAATCAGTCATTCAGCCATATTGTTGCGATATTAACGTCTCTTGTGGTTATAAGCTGACAACCAGTCTTATATTCTTCACATTTGGACCCTCTATACATTCAAAGGTTGGGACTGAGGCAGGCCGAGTTAGGATACAGAGTGAAGTACACCTTGCCACACCTTGCAGAGATTTATTGTCTATGTCATGGATACTTCAGCAGGGCGGATGTTGAACAATACAAGGCCCTGAAGTCATTCCTCCCACTGAAAGAACACTCATCCAGGGCTTGTGTTGCATTATTACTAAAATTCTTGCATACGCATACAAATTACAAATTAGCATGACTTTTTCTGGGAAGTTTCCATCTAATGACATGTCAACTCTGGTTTGATTTTGAAGCATTACAGTCATTACCTTGACTTTTAAGATGGCTCATTCAAGGGCTTGAATGACAAATGAACACAGAAAGATGGGAAATGTTGTTAATATGTGGACCACTGTGCTCCTCTGGATGACATGAAAAAGCTTAATTACAAGATTCACTCTTATTGCTTTTTTTACAAGATTTATTTTTGGGATTTGTGTGCCTTTATTTGGGACAGTGGATAGAGTCCAAAATCAGGGAGAGAGAGAGTGGGGAGTAACATGCGGGAAAGGGGTCACAGGTCGGATTTGAACCTGGGTCGTCTTCTTGGACGACTATAGCCTCCGTACATTGGGCACGCACACTAACCACTGCCCCACCAGCGCCCCTCTTATTGCTTTTCTTAACACACTATTGCTTAGCCACATTGTGATCTTTTGTACCGTATGTGGATCCTATGATTGAAACCTGGAACTGTTTAATACATTTTGAGTAATCGGATATTGAAGAAGTATTTATTAAAGCTGTGTAATGGCGTTGTGTCCAGTGGCTTTAAACATCAACAGGTTCTTAGTTGAGAATCGTAGATGTTGGAAGAGCAGTGTGTTGTGTTAAGGGTCTGAAAGAGAACTGTACAAAGTTTGTGTTTTAACAAAACTATAACATCAGAGTATTTAACAGAAGAGACTGTGTTTTTTTTTTGATTGCATGGAGGTTACATCTTGAGTATCTAATAGTATCACAGTGACTTATCACATTTTGGATCAAGTAGTAATAGTGTACATTTAATAATTGTCCAAAATGTGAAGACACGCATTAAATCATTACAGGTGTTTAAGTTTTCATTTCACTTTTTGTTCCTTTTTGTTTGGAGTATGGTTGCTTGTTGTGTAATGAAATGCATTGGTACGGAGGCCCAAGGTGATCAATATTTAAAGGACGAATATGAAAGATATTTACTGAATTTAATCATAAGATGAACTTACTATATCATCAGACATTAAAGAAAACATGATATTTTGAAGTGCTGGCTCCTCTGACAACAACACAGCAGCCAGTATGTCCTTTTTAGTTTCAATACCGGTGTGGAATTCGTCTGTATTTGTTCTGACCAGAGAGGCCTCCCCACAAGGACGATTTGGACGCCCCTCGGTTTTCCAGACAAACGGCAAACCAACAGCTTTTGCAACGATGAAAGCGGGCAAGCGAACTGGCTCACATATAACTGATTCTTCCCGACCTAAAAAGCCTCTGCATTTTTCTAAAACGCATCCATGACCAGAAACGTGGAAAAACTAGGATAGATATTGGAGATGCTTTTGAAAAACAGAGAGGTGCGAACACATAAAGGTTTCAAGACCGATGCAGAGCTGCTAAACACTGAAGCTTCAACGTACACTACGCAACATGACTACCTGCGTGCACCTCGACTCTCAGCTCTCTCCAATGTTTTAAATGTGGACTGCAGTTCCCATTTTAAAAGCTTTGGTCAGTTATGATAGCTATTTGAATATGGTTTGTAGCATAATTTTCTTATCATTAAAATTTCACCAAATGCTTAACCAAACAACCCAAACGTTTAGTGTTATCAGTTCACCACTCTCTATGTGTCATCCATTTGAAGCTCTTTTTTCTTTCTCACACAAGACTCATGTTCATTTGTTTTTTTGGTTAAGTTAATGAAAACCTTTTTGGTTATAATAAGAAAAGACATGGTATGGAAATGTAGCATTTACTCTTTGTTTCACACAAAACTCAAACCTCAGTCTCCTGGGTGATATTCTTGTGTTGTTTGATCAACTTTTCACCACCAACTGCTACCCTGGACTTCAGAAGCAAAATAAATGAACAGACTGACGTAATCTCAGAAGGGTTTTCTTCAAACCTGCAGGAAGTATCACTCAGCATCCGTCTGTAACAAACTGAGGGCACTAAAGGCCAAAGGTGGTTTATATTTGATACGCACAAAGGAATACATCATCAGTCAGAGGCAGGTGGAAAAAGTTGTGTTAGATGACATCAGGGTTTTGAAACTCTCAGAGGAGTGAGTTACTCAGAGCGGAGCAGCAAAGTGCAACAGTCTGTACTGAATGGAAATGACTGGCAACAGAGGCCGCATGCATCCCAATGGTCCCGCCTCTCAACAACAACCAACTCAGATGTCCCCTGTGAGATGTCCACATGTTCCCACAGGGACATCCAGCTGTTCCCCAAAGATCCTCTTTATTTCTGTTCCTCCCACCATCACCCGTTAGTGGGGGAGTCCTTCCTGCCGCAGGACCACCGGCAGCCAGTGTTGTTGTGGAGACAAGTTTCAACACGCCGAGCGGCTCGCCAGCAGACTGTCTTCTGTTGAGTCCACAGAGTATGTTACAGTCCCTGGAAAGAAAGAAATGCAGAATGTACAGCATGTGTCTTACAGGCAGACAGATGTATTCATCAGGCAATAATGCAAATAACGTGACATATCTAACATTGAATCTGTGCTGGAAACCAATCACAAAAATAGTTTAAAAGAATCACTTCCTGTTTTTGGAATATAAAAATGTATTTCCTTAGTAAGCTAAAACTCGACCTTTACATACATTCATTTCAAACACTGTATGAAAACAGCAAAGCTGTAATTAATCAATAATTAATTAATTTTCTTTAATAGCTATATTTTTTTGCATCCAGTGGTTTTTACCACTCATCACCTGAAGAATTGATATGCGTGCGTGTGCTGACTTTGTTCTGGTAATCACTTGAAGCCAACATTTCATTCATGATATCATACATCATAGACTTTTGCAATAGACTGTTGTTTGATATATTAATGTGTTTAAACAAATCAAACTTAATAATCAGGTTTTTACATAAACATAGACAGACCTGGTAATATTTTATTACATACTGTCGGCTATCATTTATAAAAACTGATACAATGACTGAAGCACTTACTTCATAGTATTAGGGGCTCAGTGGGCGAATTAATTTAAGGACTACATGTTGTCAAATGATATCTGTTGCTCCAGACAGTTAGACAGGTGGTCAATTCACATGAGCGGTCAGCTAGCCTCCTGTGTGTGTGTGTGTGTGTGTGTGTGTGTGTGTGTGTGTGTGTGTGTATATGTGTGTATATGTGTGTATATGTGTATATATGTGTGTGTGTGTGTTTGGAAAAGTGTGTTAAAGTAAAGTGCTTGACAACTTGTTTTGAATCAGGTCATTATAAAATCATTTAAGGGTAATTCTACAGAAACGTCCACTCTTGGGGTTACAGAATGTCTTAAAAGTGTATTAATTATTATTTTTAAATTATCACTTAAAATTAGTCCATATTATCACATAACTTACAGGCTTCAAGACTTTGCATAAATGAAAGCTTACTATTTTTTTTTTGCGTTTATTTAAAGATTGCATGTCTCGTCCTTTTGTCACTGGTGTTACCTCCTAAGCAACATTTAAATGTTTTTATAAAATAAAATGTTGTATTTCATCTAGCATAATAGTCAGAGTCACAGAAGAATAATGGTAATACAACAGATTAGGGGATTCTCTTTTATTTATTTCAAAAATGGTTTGTTTAAAGTGTGGCTTCATACTGATGGTTAATTTTTGTAATGTAACACCATGTGACATTAACACCAGTGACTCATTCTGATGAAGTCTAGTTTTATTTTGAAGAAGACAATGTTATTTAACTTCAAAAAGTGAGCATGAGAGTTTGAGACAAGCAGAGACTTTTCTTTTCTATATTATCTTCTGAGTTTTCTCCATGATATGACTGAATCCTGCAGCTGACTGTTGATCACATCTAATCAGTCCAATCACTGAGTTACTTTAATAAACAATCAGCATGTGAAAGATCAGCTTTTTCTTTATCAGCCAAACAGTTTCCCTGTGTAAACTTAGTTCTGTACCAAATTCAGGGTGTGTCATGTCATGAAGGTCTGAACTGAATTATGGAGCAGACATACAGCTTAAAATGTTTACATCTGACCACGTCAATAAAACTACGTTTATATTTACCTATTACTTGTTCGGGATATTGAAGGTTCACAGAGGATGTTTTAAGGTAGGGTTCACTTCTTAACCTGAGCAAATTTCAGTTCATTAAAAAGCTACCATAAATAATGGCTTCTTGCCAGAGTTACAGAGAACAGCTTTGAGGAGTAAATATCTATTTGTGTCTCAGCACACACATTGTATGAATGTATTCTGTGCAAAACAATGCCTTTGCTTTTGGTCTGAACACACCTTAATAGTCAGATTGCGAAAGTTTAAAGCCTGATTTTTGTCACATAGGTTCAACATGTGCATATTATTATTTATCTCTTAAGTGTTGAATCGATGCCTCATTAAGTCATTTTTTGATTTTGGTAAATTTTATAGGAGAAAATAAAACCATTTAAAAAGCATTAGACAATAGAGATGATTCAGTGCATTGTTGTTATAGAATAGATGGAATTATCATAACCTTAAATGTAACATGTTATTCAAAATACACTTTTTCATGTTTTTCTGTGAGAAATTGAGAATTATGAGAAAAGTCCATCCTCTCCGTCTTTTGCCTGCTCCACTTTTCAGATTGAAACTAAATATTTCTCTTAGTCATCCGTCAGTCTCGAACTCCGAAAAAGCAACAACAAACCAAAAAACCAGAAACACATGCATGGGACACAAAGTTGACCACTGTGGTGTTTCAGTCCTTTGACATAAATGAATGACACTCATGAGCACCATTTGACTAAACTTCCTCATGCAGCAGTTATAAAAGAACAAACTGAAACTGTAGGTTCACCCCTCCCCCCCTTCTTACACAACATTGGTTAAAGTTAAGACAATTATTTTCACTTTGGACTGCTGTTATTTTCCATTCTTAGTATTTCCTCTTCTTCCACCAATCACATTACAGACAGTCATGAGGTGTTTATAGAGAACAAGTGCGTTTAGGATACAGGGCTTCTCTGAAACTTCATGTTATATTTACTGTAAATGATCGGACGCTATGGAACGTGTCTGTCTGTCTGTACCAAAATAAGGAAGCACATTATTCACAGCCTCAGCTGATTAGTCCTGTGGCTTTAAAGAGCTCCAGGAAATCCTTTATTTCTGCGTGAGTCATAACAGTGTGAACTTAGTGTATGAGACTGTGTTTGTTAAAATGCACTTTTGAACCGGGTGTGGCAATAATTACTTTTTCATAAAGTGCAATAAATTGTAAATCAATGTTCCTTGATTGTTGATCATTAATCCAATTTAAACAATGATTCTGATGTCCACAAACAATTTGAAAACTGGTTAGAATGAGGTAGAAATCAACTTGGGGTCTAATGACAGAAAAGCCAAAAAGGACGAGATATTCCCTGCAACAGAACACGTTTCTTTAGATTTATGATTACACAGGCTTACATGCTTTGCTGTTTTCATACAGTGTTTGAAATGAATGTAAGAATGTCAGTGATTATCTACTACATTCATTTTTGTGATTCAATGCGGAAATTACTAAACTTAGCATACAAGTCTGAGCCTCCACTTTTTAAAAACATTGCTCTAGAGCTCTTCCAAGGTTAGAAAAAACTCTACAAGGTCCACTAAAAGGGGGATTTGGGAACCGTCATTATTTTATGAGTAATGCCTTATTAAGGCAGCGATAGACCAGAAACGTAAATATTTTCTGGTTAAGAATTTGAGGATCCTTAGCAGTGAAGAGTCCATTTCTGTCTGTATCTATTACACAATGAAATCCACTTTTAACTCATGGAAGTGTCATGTTGCTGTATCACTTTTATTTGCGTCTCTGTAAAAGCCACTTGATAATTTTTTGTTTGTTTGTTGTCACACTGGCGTTGGTAAGCGTTGGCGCTATACAAATGAGCTTGTATAGAGCTTTTCTAGTCTTCTAAGTACCCAAAGTGCTTTTTACACAGCAGGTCACACTTAGAAGTGTCAATCAGTATTAATGCATCCCATTCATACACATTTATATGCAGAAAGAAAAAGGTGGCAGGAAGAGTCTGGGAACCAAAGGTCTAGGAAAAGTTGCCTGTCTCTCAGCTGCTGGCTGAAGCCTTTTACTGAAGCAATCATCACATTTTGTCTCCATTAGTCATTTGAACCCACATTCAAGATACAGTCATTCCCTTTAACTTTAGGGAGATGACTTCAGAAAAGAATCCTTCCACAAGTAAAAATGATTTATTTACTATTTATTTACTTCTTCTTCTGATGCTATTCATGGTGACAATTATGTGTTATCACCTTCAAGGTCACATATTATACTTCTTTTCAAAAAGTCTAAATACATCTCAGAGCTCTCCAAAACATGTCTCTTGGGTTTTTACCGCGTTGGCTTTTTGGATGTACTTTTGTCTTATTACTGTCTTGTTCTGCCTTACCGCAAAACCAATCGCCATTCAGGGACAAATAAAGTGGAAGTTGAGTTGAGCTGATATCTGAGATCTGATCCTGTATTTGATCATGCCTATAAACTCTATTTCAGCCCTGTTCAGAACAGGCTGTTTCTGTGTCTGTAGCTTTAAATGCGAGTGAGCTGTGTCTGACCACGCCCCCTCTCTGGAAGCGCTTAGGTGGCTCTGGCTTTCTCGCTCCATGCCCTATTCTTTACAGTGAGAAGGCAGACTCAGAGGACAGATCAAACACCTAGCTGTGGGAGTGTCTCTCACCTGGGGGAGGGGTTACTGCCCTTTGCGATGTCATGAAGGGAATATTTCCAAATGGCCTGTTTGAGCACACATTTTCTGTAAAGTGGAGCAGGGAGAAGACGGAGAGGATGGACTTTTCAGATAATTGTGGGGTTTGTAGACAGACTGGGGACACATATTAGTGTTTGAACAACATGTTTAAGTGTTTGGAATAATTTTTGAGACCTTTAAAAAAAGTTGATCAAAGTGCAACATTCAGTCAGTGATGTTTGAACTACTGATGAAGTGATGTGAGACGGGGAAACGGATGCAGACTAGGAATTGTGCACCTGAACATTGAATGTTTATTGTTAAATCAAGGAGTTTAAATGTTTCACTTTACACTCAAACTGAAGAGCTAGATTAAGTTGCTTTGTTTGCTTAGATTACGATACAAAACTGTGTGTTTACATAACCAAAACCTGCTTACTTACATAGTCATTATAGACGGGATACACTACACTGATACCAACTGCTAATGCAGCAGTTTTCCTACTACAATGAATATATTTCTACAGCATCAGAATGACAGGATGATAATACAAGTATGTTTAGGTGTTGTATGATTTATTTCCTTTTAAGATGAGCACACATTTTAACAATTTCAAGACATCTTTAATAGTCCTTTACCACACATAGGGTTGATCTTCGTTAGTGTTCTAATGTGTGACATGATAACATGAGAGAGAGAGGGGGAATGATGGTGTCGGCTGTGTATTCACCGCCCTGGGCTGAGGACAGACAGCAGCAGCTGTAACTCACACAGAACAAACGGGGTCAGGATGCCAAAAGTGTTCTGACTGGAAAGCCAGGTCAGAGGTCACAGAGGCAGCAACACATCCTGCAATTCAAGAGTTACACTCACACAGACGTCTATTTCTGACCAGGCAGAGCCCACACATCTCGGCCAACGACAAAAAAGTGACGATCAGATAAAGCGCTTGTGCTCGACGGTGCAAACATTCACATGATGCAAAACATTCTGGGACATAATCATGACTTTGATGTATCTATAATTTTATATTTTCTTTATTTCAGTAACTGGTTTTCTACACTTATTTATGGTTATTTTGTTGCATAGCTTAGCGGGGTTTTTACAGGAAGAATAAACATGACAGCAGATGAGAGGTTTCATGTGACAGTCGTGTGATTCTGTCAACAATCACATTGACACATGTGAGAAAAAATGTGGTGAAACAACATCAGGCAGCCAAATGAGAGCAAAGACAAAACCAGACAAGTCTTTGTAATTAAATGATAAATAGTTACACAGTGTGCTCATCCTCTGGGTCTACACTCTTTGTGTTTGTGTTCAGTTTTGGTAATCCCAGTGGTACCTCTTATGCCTTCGCTCGTTTTTTCCCCCTGCACACGTGTAATTACAGTTTTTATGCCTTCTTTCTAACAGTCAAACATTTCCCTCATTGAGAATTGTTGCCAAGGAAACTGTAAACAAAGGATGTTTCTGCAGTTTATCACTTCGTCTGACACCTACTCTGTGGCAGCAGTTTCAGACATGAAAAATAACTACATAGAATAAGTTTATCTTTATACTGTTGGTGTCGTTTGCTTTTGTAGCTCCTATAGACGTCAATATTCATTTAAACTCCTACAGCTGCTGTAGGAATGCATGAAGAAATGTCATTATTGACAATCCGAAAACCAAATTTTCACAACGCAACTTCTTCTACAAACCTACCAAACAGAACACAACCTAAAGTGATGCAGAATAAGGCAGCTGACACAACTTTGTCCCTTTCAGAATAAAGCTCCAAATTAAAACAAGTTCCTATGCTTTGGCTGTAGCTTCTTATAGACACAGACGCATGATGCTAGTTGTAACAATTCATTGCACAGTCCGACTCCTCTCAAGATCTGTTCTTTATCGGCAGACTGAGATTGTGACGCAGTTTTCTCGCACAGTATTATAGGCAATGATCCTCTTTGATCAGAGTTACTTTGAAGTGTGCCGAGGCTTTGTGCCTTCATTGTTGTTGCATTGCATTCTGGCCCATACCAAGAATTGTAGCAGTAAATAAAGGAGGGATAGTATTTTGCCTCGTGCAGACGGTTTCTTCACATGTATAAATAATGGAAAAAAAACATACCCTTGCTCTTTGATTTGAAGGGACTAACACAAAGGTCTCACCTCCCACAGAACTATCTGTTAACATAGCAGAAACATTTCCTCCACTTGAATCTCCCCTCCAGTGTGATCATGTGGGCTACAAGTTATAACAAGGAAAACAAACACCATCTCAAAACTTAATACAGCAGAACTTAAAGCAGATTGCGACACAGCAGTATGAATCATGATCCCTGCTGTGATTAATTAGTCGTTTTCAGTGTTAAATCCCTCATAAGGCAAAAGATCACCAGTAAACAGAAGAAATGAGCATCCGTTAAAGTGAAAGACAAAAAATAAAAATGTCTTAAAAAATAAGAAATTGCATTAAAAAAATCCCATAAAACCTTCGATGTTTAAAAACATGTTTGGATGAGCTGCTGCCCCGTCTTCATTCTAAAACCTGAACAGACAGTTCCCCATCTTTAAGTCTAAAAAAATTAAAACATACTAGTGTTCTTCAAATCCCTCAACCCAATCCTGCAGCTGGCAGACCGTTTCAGTGTGCAAAGGTGGAGTGCAGAGTGATACCGAGCCACCGCCTGTTGTTCACGTCATATTCTGATCCTGAATATGCCCTGGCTCAGCTGAAGGCGGAACAGGCGACAGTTGGCGAGGCGCAGGGCTGCGCATGCTGTTTTGGACATGTCAGAGGGTAACATGGGTTTAGTGCGATGCCACGTCCCGCTGCTGCGCCGAAACTCCCGGATGTAGTCGAAGCTCGTTCCTGAACAAGCAGCACACACCAACATTACACGTTTATAACACTTATGATTCCAAAAGATAACTTGTCCATTTTGCTGTTTTTTTTTTTTTTTTTAACTGACCCGTGTCGAGATCTCCCACCACATAGACGCTGGCTCCAATGGGCACAGCACCGTACACAAAGGATGAACTGGTCTGAACACACAGGCTCTGGTCGTCCAGGAACATCCACCTGTACACATTACAGCCACAACAGATATGGAAATCAGAAAAAAAATCAAACATACAAACAACAACAAACTCAAAATAATACCAAGAAACACAAACAAACGTGTTTTCAAGTAGACTTCTATTCTTGATCCGTTTCTTGATTTTTCCATGTCAAACTAGAGTTACTGCCTAGAGTTTGTACGCCTCCCTCCATTAATTCATCAAGTTTCAGTTCACATTTATTTTAAGCCCCCAAACCCTCAGCATACACATCAGCACATAAACATATGTCAATATATGCACTAACAATTCTGTCAGTCCAAAAAACTGGAAAAACGAACAAGCGGCTTTTACAGAGGAAGTCATTAAAAGTGATGCAGCAACATGAAAGTTCACAGTTTTTAAGATGTAACAGTCAATGCTTTAAAACAGACTTTCTGAAGGTGAACAACTATCTAAAAAAATTATCAAGATCTTCTTTAAGCTTTTTATTTCTTTAAAGTTTTTATTTCTAATAATTTCAGTGACTCGTGCAGGCTTGTTTTGTGCTACAGATCTTCTTAAGTCAGGTTCAGCAGTGAGATTGTCAGCCTTCGTTCATTTTCAATGTCCAGCTCTGATCTGTGTTTCGTGTTGATTGATCGGCTGCAGGTGAACCTCTCTCACACACAGTTATGTGGCTAAAGGAAGGAGTGTGGCTCTCTTCATTAGCAGCCATTGTACGGGTGAATCGGAGGGTGAAGTATGACTTGTCACTCACAACAACTAAAACAAAGACAAGGAAATATAATGTCTGCTGGAGATTCATTGTCTGCCTTAAGTTTACCTGGATGTCCTCTCAATAAACATGCCATGCTTTGCTTGCAGTACAAAATGGTGTGCATTGTTTTTGAAGACCTGTTTTTAACTTCAGGTCCTATCTAGAGGGTGCAGGCCCAACTTTGGGAATCACTTCCTTAACGTTTGACAATCAGAATCTAATCTCTTCATCAGAGAGTTTTGTTGGACGTTTGTGACAAACTGAAGATATTCCCTCCAGGTATTCCTCAGATATCAACCCGTCTCTGTTTGTACAGCGCCAACTCATAACAAATGTAATCTCAAGACACTTTACAAGACCGTACTCTTTATTATGTTAACTTCAGAGACCCATCATGAATCCACCACGAGCACAGCACTTAGTAACATTTAGCAAAGCTACAGTGGCAAAGTGCTTTTTATCAGGCAGAAACCTCGAGCAGAGCCAGACTCATGTTGAACAGCCATCTACTGCAACTGTGTTGGGCTTAGAAAGCTCAAATTAGAGCGATGGGACAATTCTGGTGTATTTACCAGATATCGGGCTGAAGGCTCAGATCCACGTCACAGATTAAGAAAGATTGTTGGGGACTTTAAACATTCTCAATTTGCACAGTCTCACTTTCAAGACATTCAGACTGTAAAGCAAGAAGTGACCACAAATCATCTCCATCAAGACGTACAGACGAGATGGAACAGTTCCTTTTATATAATCAAAAGTACAATTCTCTGCTACCTGTGTGTTTGTGAAGCCAGCACAATTCAATGCAACGCTGGGTTCACTACAGCTTTGTGTAGCCTTACACATAATACCAACAACAACGATTACAATATTAATCATGACTAAAAAAATAAGTATCGAACCGTTACTATGTATCAGAATCGAAAAAAAAGTGAATCTGTGCATCTCTAGTTAAAATAACCATATCAATTGTTTAATTATGGTCAAATGTCGCCACCCATGACAAATACACAGTTTAAAGGATCCAACTTTTGTGTTCACATGAACTTGACCTTTGAAAACAAAGTTTGAATCAGTTCATCCCTGAGTGCCCTAAGTGGACATCTTTGTCAAATCTGATGGTTTCCTCTTCCAGGTTTTCCTTTTGGGTTGGATGATTTGACAACATGAAACATAAAACCTGCTGCTAGCATAAACATGTAGCACAGAATTCTGTTTATATTAAGCAAACCACATGTTCAGGTATTTGATTACAACCCATATTCCTCCTATGGAACACCTTGTTTGTGATGTTTTTGGGTTTCCACCAAATCAAAGGAAGAAAATGTTTTGTCACATATTGTAGTGTCAGCATGTTTGAGAATATGGAGAAGAATATCTGTTAGGATTCTCCTGAAGTGTGTGTGATGCTACCCAAATTCAAAATCAGGGAGGATTTTAAAACTCCTGCAGTGTGAGCCAGTACTAACAATGTTATCCATTCCAAATCATACAGAACATTTCCTTGAGTTTGTTTAATTCCAAAAGAAAACTCTGGTAAGAACTGATTTACATATTTATAGAACCTGACAAGACCTTAAAATAGTTCATTAAGAAATCCTTCAGAAGCAGTCTTTTCACACTGACCTCCTCATCTCGTCATGGTAGAACTCAGACTTGCAGGTCGTCATCTGTCTTTGCTCGGGGTTCTCGTTCTCTTGGCTTCGTACGCCACCGAACACATAGAGCTCCTGGCTAACGCCACACGCCACCGAACCAAACCTGAAAGTAAAGAAAGTAACAAAGACGTCACCAGATGATTACACTGGCTGCAAAGAGGCCTGACTCTACACAAGTCTTTAGTGTAAATGTAGCCTCCTTCTTTAATTCTTACTTCTGTTCTGTAAGCATGTTCCTAATGATTTGAGTCTTCTTCAGTACTGCATGATATTCATTTCACATATACACTTCTGAAAATATCTGGATGATTTCAGGAGGACTGCTCCAGACATTCTCCTGACCTGGCTGTTACTCACAGCGGAGAACAACATACTGACGAGAGAAAACATAATGTAGGCGTTTTAATGACGTGCAGAGGGAGATCTTGGCGGCCGCGTGCATACAGTCTATGTAATGACTCCAGTTCCCCGTATATAAACGTCACCGCCCTCTCCTAATGGCTCGAG
Organism: Labrus mixtus; assembly: GCF_963584025.1. Classification (NCBI taxonomy): domain Eukaryota; kingdom Metazoa; phylum Chordata; class Actinopteri; order Labriformes; family Labridae; genus Labrus; species Labrus mixtus. Next base: position 22,106,859 of record NC_083615.1, read on the forward strand.
GAGAATTGCCCACTCGGACTTGCTTAAGAAAAAAATACTAGGGATCTGGCAGGAGAAACTCCGAGTGAAGTCCGAGTGAATGACGTGGCTGTTAGCGTTCACATACAGCTGCTCCTGGAAATATCAGGAGTTTTTCAGCTAAGATAAAGTCCTAGCACCTAGCATAGCTGTCTTCTCCTCCAGATCAATCCAATTCAATTTTTATTTGTAAAGCGTCAACTCATAACAAGTGTTATCTCGAGACACTTTACAAAAAGCAGGTAAAAAGACCTTACTTATTGCTATATTACAAAGACCCGGCCTATCCATCATGAGCACTTAAGCAAAGCAGCAAAAGTTACAGAGGTAAGAAAAAAAAGATAAATAAACACCGAACGCCAGGCTTGGAAAATGGCTGTCCACAAAACCAATGGGAGATTTTTTTATTCCTCTTAAGTAAAGTAAATGATGATATCTTTACATAAAAAAAATATCTTGGTGCTATATTTATGTTCACTATCAACTATCAACCCGTTTATTCAAGTGGTCGGGGATCCCTGATACATAACAGAAGATCTATACAAAGTGAAGGCTGATCGTTACATATTCGTTCACTTCAGCTATGACTAACAAAGGTGTAATATATGACTCAACATCCTTAGTTCAACCACTTTGTTTTGAGCAACATCTTGGTGTCAGTATGGGGGCGTCTCAAACTGAAACTAAACTGACAACGAGCATCACCATGGAGGATGGTTTCACTTACTGTTAGAAATACAAACCAGAACAATGTGAAGTTTTACAGGCTGAAGTTAGAGGTTTGAAGTGTTTGATGTGTTTATTATGTGACTAAGATATCGTCAATGGAGAAGATAATGAGATCATAATGACTTCTCGTTCTTTTGTCCTGGTCGTCAATAATCAGACATGTTGTGTTTACCTTCTCTCTTTCAGAGGACAGAGGCCGGTCCAGTGCTGCGTTTTGGGATCAAAGGCTTCAACAGAGTCAAACAGCTTCCCGTAGGATCCCCCACCGATGGCATAGATCTTCTTATTCATAGAGGCGTAGCAGCCGACCTGACATAGAAGATAGACACGACTTTACACCTCACAGCATTTAAAGGGGGGCGGTTCAGTTTGAAAAATGAATTATCAAAAGTACTGTCTGATTATTGGAGACAGGTTAAGAAGAAGAAAAAGACATACTTTATTCATCAGTTTTTTTTTTCACTCCGTAGTTGATCTTGCTACATATGAACAGGCAAGGAATACACACACGAGTTCTGATGGCCCAGGACGCGCTCTACATAGCTGCTGTAGTTTAATTGTTATGTGCATTTTACTCTATACAGACAAAGATGATGGTGTGTGGCAACAACAAAATAAGAAGACAAAAAAGGTCCATTTTTATCTTAGGGGCCTTTAACGTTTTTTCAATAAAATCTTAGACAAGGGGCTTCAGACATGCAATGAAAAAACAGAAAATGAAATGGTAACATGAAGGTCTGAAGCTCAGACTACAAGATAATTGGGCCGATTTGAGCGGGCTTCTTAACGACCCAGCCGATTATCTTCCCAGATTATCTTGTAGTGTGAGCGGTATAAAGATCCATTTTTAACATCCCTGTTATAAATCGTCCCTGATTTATAACATGTTCGATATTGAGAATTTAATGTCATGAAGAGTCTGGTAGAAGTCGTGTGTGACTACAATAACCGCGAGAGACAAAGGTGGACAGTAATAAGTGACAGTAGTGGGGACCAGGAGCAGGACGCAACCCACAGAGGTGTGCAGGACAACTTTAATGCATCCGACAGTTTCAATCTTACCAACAGCTCTCACTGAAGAACAGACTATCCATGCTGTCCGCGTCTCCCCAGCCCATTTCTTTACTTTTTTCCTCCTTACTCAAAGCATTATAATCGCAAATGTAACTGCCGGCTCCATTGTTGGCATGAGGTCACAGTGAAGGGGTGTTCCTCCGCCATGCACGATAATCTCAGTAAAATCTCGTAGAAGCCTACTGCATATGATGTGCAAATGATTTTCACATCTTGTAGTGTGTGCATCTTGAGATCATGGAGAAGAATATGTGTTAAGATTCTCCTTATGTGTGTGTTCAAAATGTGTCCACTCACACACTTACAATAAGCGTATAACTGTGCCAAGACAATAACATGTCTCACTCAGTAACTGCATGCTTCTGTTTTTATTGTTTTGTGAGTGTATTATTTGTTCGAGTGTGGTTACCTTGCGGATCATGGTCATACTAGTGGTCATTCTCCAGGTATTGAAGTGAGGGTCAAACACTTCTACGGTGACCAGCTCTGATTCTTCATTCTCTCCTCCGAGGACGTAGATAAGACCGTCCAGCTCGACCACACCGAAGCTATGACGAGCCTATGAGGAGCGGAACAAATGATGATCAAACCAAAGCAGTGTGCCACACACGACTGAATACACATCAGCCCTCCGTGCTCGAACGCTCCTTTCAGGTGTGTGATAGATTCAATCACACTATGAGCACAGGTCATCAAGCACAAGCTCTATAAGGAGGTTCAAAAGCTTTTACACTGAAAAACTAGAGAACCTTGGGAAAAAAATAAATACAAAGGTTTTTTTCTACATGATTAAAATGTAAAGTTTACTGTAATCTAATGCAAATCTAGTATTTTAATGTTATAGTTATATGATGATTTACCTGACACTTATCTTTTTTTTAAGGTTTATCTTTGGGCTTTTTGCCTTTATTTTAGAGATGGGACAGTGGGTGGAGTCAGAAATTGGGGGGTAGAGAGAGTTAGGAATGATATGCAGAAAAGAAGCCCGTCAGTGGCTATTACCACATGGAAATGCTGACTCCACCTAACTTTTAGTCAATCTAGTAACAGACAAAAAGGTGGAGGTGGGGTTTGGCCTTTAGCCTCCTGGTAAACAGCTACCATACACCCACCTGTCAGTCAACTAACTTGAGCAAATGTATGCATAACTTTTATCCTTATGACTGTCATAACGAATCATACAGTTATAGTCACCTGTAGAGTTTTTAACCAACAGAGAAATTAGCTATTAATACCAAAGCTGTTTTTGTTCCAGGCATTTAATGGGTTAAATTTTGCTGAAACATTGGGCGTTTTAACATGTTGTTAACATGGGCATTATAGGGATTCTTAGTTTTTAGAGCCAGCTTTAAGTGGATACTGGAGGAACTGCAGCTTTTTTCACTTCCGCATTAGGTTTAATTTTTAAACTGGAGGTTTCTGTTTGGTCTGAACAGCCAACAAAATGAACCCGTTTTGTAGCGCTGCTGACACCTGGTGGTCATGAAGGGAAATAATCAAAAAGACCATGTTTTGCTTCATGGCGTCAGAAACATTCTTCATATGATGGACTGCTCGTTTTCTTGTTCATTATACAGGAAGACTGAACCGAGGGAGGCATTGAAAGCTGATAGCATGTTTACCTGCAGCATGGTGTTTATCGGGCTCCAGGTGTTGGAATCAGGGTCATATTTCTCTCCACTCTCCAGCACTGTGTTGTGTTCATCTGTTCCGCCTATCACGAACAGAAAACCCTCTAAAAAAAAAACCATGAAACTAAATGTTATTAAAGACAAACATATTCCTGGAACAGTCATCTTTACAGTTCTGCTTTACAGAAATACTTGTCTTTTTAAACCTGGACAAATAACTTACATAATTTGGGGTCTGAATTACTATCTGACTTTTTGCTGCCATCAGCTAAAGCATTTAAAGAAACAATTTCAAAACTTTTCATAGCTTTAAATCATATAGACGTTTCACGTGTAAAAACAGAACCCAGGTTAAAAAATAACAAGAGTTGCCCCTGATGTCCGACTACAAGATTCATGCATTAAAGATGTGCTTCATCATTTTTCAGGCCTAAGCCCAGCACTGACCAGCAGCAACCACCCCGTGGCTGACGCGTGCGACGCTCATTGGCTGCAGCTCGATCCAGGCCTGTCTGTTGGTGTCGTAGAGCGGACACATGCAGCGTGTCAGAGCAATGGGCTTCCTGGTCCTGCAGACAAAAAAAAAATAGAAGACAAGGAAGATATGAGCCAAGTGTGTCATGTAGGCAAAGATTTGTAGACACATTTCAACGATTTATACTTTTTCTGATCTGTATTGGAAGTGCTTGTACTTGATGTCTTTAACTTTTTGAAATGTTTTCATACCAAAGATGTTCTTGACATTGACACTCCTCAGGGTTACCCACAAAACCTCAGTAGACTGTCGGTCATGTTTGTACATTAGAGCTCTCCCCTGATGATACAACAGAAACAATGATGATGGGGGCGCTGGTGGTCGCAGTGGTTAGTGCGGGCGCCCGATGTATGAAGGCTATGATCCTCCATGCGAGTGGCCCGGGTTCGAATCCCACCTGTGGCTCCTTTCCCGCATGTCATTCCCTACTCTCTCTCCCTGATTTGCAACTCTATCGACCGTCCTATCTCTCCAATAAAATAAAAAAAAAAGCCCAAAAATAAATCTTAAAAAAAGAAGAAAAGAAATAATGACGATGAATACAAAGATCTATTCCAAATAGAATATAAAAACAGTGACTCACTTGCGATCCTCTCCTCCGGCGATAACGATACACTCTGAGTAACCTCTGGGTTTGAAGGCAGCGAGCATAGCCTCTCCCTGCAGCGGCCCATCACTCAGCACAGACTGACAGTAATCTCTGATCACCTCCCTCATCAGCGGCTCCCCCATGGCCTGATGGGATACCATGAAACACACAATGTGGTTAGCTCCTGGGAAAGCCAGAAGAGTTTTTGCCTCAAAGACAGGAAGGCCTTTTTTGTAGACTGGACATTGACGAGATTAGATTGTGTTTCATGCGCTGCTGCTACTACGACTATAACACTAACATTTGAATCTATAGAGCTTTTCATAGTTTCTCTACCTGCTCTCTCAGGTAGCTCAGGTCGAGGCCCTGCAGCCACACTGCAGACATCACTTCCTTCATGTGGACCTGCAAACACAGATCGCACAAAATTAATTTAGTGTTGTTTGGAACAGAATGAAAGCTTGCAGAATACATAGCATAAATTATGACTCCGTATGTGAGGGACTTGTCCTGATTTACCGTTAAAATGGAATTTAATCCAACAAATTGACCTTTTTCTTTGCCTCTTTTTCATGAAAGCTACTACTCATCTCCACACTGAACCTAAACCTGGCATCACCCACCTTGCGATCCTCGGGGTCATGAGCCAACCATCTCACAACAGCCTCCAGCACGTGCTTCTCGTTGCCCACGTTCAGCTTCTCCATAGCCAGCACCTCACAGAGCCGGTCATGGGACAGCTCCCTGAACTCCTCGGTATGCGCTACGTCACCAAAATGTGTCTGCAGGAACTCAGTGGCGGCGTAGTGGACGTGGTAGAGGCAGTAGTGCAGAGAGAAGAGGCGGATGCCGATGCAGTTCTCTGCTGTGATGCAGCTCTCTAAGAACTGGCAGCACAGGGCCTTGAGGTCCGTCATGAGGAGCAGGTCGGACGCCTGAACCATGTCCTGGATGGTTTCTTCGCTTAAAGTGATCTGAGTGTGAAGGACAGACAAACACATGATTCATTCCTTTTTAAAATCCATGAAACAATTACTAGTTCTTTACAGATTTACAAAAGAAAAAAAGAAAATACAATATTAAGGAAACAGTAAAGTGCCATTCAGGGTCCAGACAAGATGCAACTTTTATAAACCAGATAACACAGAGGAACAACTTTTACTGATTAGATCTGCCCTCACAGAGACGGACTGGGGAAACTTCAGGGGAGTTGTTTCATTCATGTATTTATCAAGCACTGGTGTCCATGATGGTTGTGTACAGTCATGATCTTTAGAAAGAGTTTAGTGGGAATATTTGGCGTGAGTTTTGTATAATTAGATGTGGAGTCGTCTCAGTGTTGTACAAGGATAGTCTCAGCGGAGCTAGTCCAGTGTTTGTTGAAAACATCTGTGCTTTTAAGACAATTTAGACACTCCATGTTTGAAATGTCTGAAAAAAACACAAGCAAGCACAAACTGTGACATCTTAATGGGTGACCATCTTAAAAAAATGTGAAGTCAAATTTCAGTGTGGACGGGCCACAGCACTGTCTGACCCAAACCACTGAAAAATACTACAATACAGAAGTGCATGAGAGTAATTAAGGATTTTTGAGCAGTTAGAAAAGTAGTAGGGCTGTCTTGCATTAAAGTGAAGTGTTTGAAATAATCAGAATAGAGTGTAAAATTACACTCAATATTTTAATTTTCAAAGTTAAAAGAACAAGTTTTTTGTTTTTTTTTACCCGGATGAGTTCCTCATACAACCCAATAAAAAAAAAAAGAAAATCCCTTTAAAGAGGAATTCTTTTATTTTGAATGTTGTGCTCTTAGATTAAATATTTAGTAAGACTTAATGACTAACTAAGTACTTTTGGGGATTGTTCCAGTAGATCCCTTCAAACTGCCTTAACGACCTTTGTGTCTACAATTCATCTTTAAGAAATTTGTGAGAGGACACAGGTACTATCACATTGTTATTGTAAGAGTGAGGCAATATTAAAAAGGATACCTATGGAGACACAAATCTTTCTTTTTTTAATGGAAGAATCATTTTATTTAAACCATAAACACATTTTTGAAATCTCTCGCTCTCCTTTGAACCGACGCCACCTGAGTCCACAGAAGGAAAACAACAGAACACTGGAGTTTATGGTCTACTCCTGCCAAGTTAGTTTGTTGTGTTACCTTGTTGTGTTGGATCAGAGCTTTCCCTCAGAAAGCAGATGTAAAACACTGACCAATAATTCAGTGGTAGATTAGAAACTCCCATGTTCTGTCAGGTAAAAATACCTTTTTATTGTCACTGATGCCAGGTGGCTTAGAAGAGAAAGGGTTAAACAGGTGCTTCTGGTTATGGAAATGATCTTTGCTTAACAGAAAGGTCTATCTCTGACAGGATCGTTTCTTCTATATCAGACTCTTTAAAGTGGCAAAACCCAAAGCATTGTAATGGAGCACTTTGATGAGCACATTCATCGTGAAGGGGACAGAGTCATCTACTGGGGCCGTTCCAAAATGTTTTGTACCTTTTAGTCTTTTGACCACAGCATATGTAAAATATAGAGCTCAGTTCATTTTTTTTAAATACAGGAATCCACCATTAAAGTTTCTTTACTTACTTCACCACTGAAGATGTAGTCCAAAATATGTTTCATTATAGACATGGAGACCCCCTGCAGCTCAATTCTGTATGTAGACCCGTCTTCCTTTGGAGGATTGTAGTTGAGTTTGGTCCTAGCATAAAATCAATTAAAAAGTGAATATAAAGATTTAAACTAGAAACCTGAAGTATTTTCTAATATAATGCAGGACCGAATCAGATGTGAAAATGGACAGAAAACATCAACAAACAATATCAAATGCATGGTTGGGTTGTATTCTAGCAGGTATTCTATGACTTGTATGATTTAATGATTGTGCTGAATGATCAGAGCATATAGATACACTGACACATGTTCTGACCTGATGTAAGGGCTAGCAGCAGCCAGGATGTTCTTCTGGACCGGAAGCTCCTCTCCATCCACCACCAGCACTGCATCGTGGAAACTTTGCTCTTGCCAGAAGATTCGAAGGACCCTGAGGAGTTTCTGGGAATGTTGTGGGTCTGAAACCCTCGAGCCAGGGTCACTTGATCCTGACAGAGGCATGTCTACATTTGATTTCAAACAAATTAAAAAAGGAGGTTATCCTTCAATTTGGCAGGCAAAAAAAAAAAAAAAAAACAGAAGACAAAATTTATGTTGAATTTATGAAAATAACTTAGCTACTCATTCACATGCGTTACTGACACAACACAGAGCAAGCAATGATTTGTGTTTACAATATTTAAACGATGTTAAGTAACTTCTTAGTATATCACCTGTCTTCAGAATATGGTGGGAACAACGATTTGTCTTAAAATTCTTCTACTGACAAGTTTCAACATGAAGTTTGGAGAAGCTGATGAAGAACATTGAAAGGCTAAATAAAGCCTAAGGCTATAATAGCAATTCAGCCGTCGACTACTGCAGTACTTTTCATAACGACGACTAACATTGTCACTAGCTTTGTCTTTATTTACAATTATGCAGTGTCGTTGTTTTATTAGCTCACATTGGTCTAGTTTATTAAGCTTAATGACACGCAATTGGGTAAAGCTAGAAGATACCAATGTAGTAGGCGTCAGCTCTGCACTGCGTGTTTACAATGGTTATTACTTGTTACGTCATGTTTTACGTATCAAATGTTTAAGTTGATACTTTATTAGTTACTTACCCATAGATAACGAATTGCGCACTTCTTTTCTTTAAAGCTTGGGCTGCAGGCTGAACCATTTACCTTTCAGAACAACATGAATCATTCCATGAGAGAATGTTGTAAGTGGACGTGAAGAAGTGTGTTCACGGTAAAAGATAATATGGTAAATACCCACTTCAGTGATGACACGTTATTTCTTGAGGCAACTATCAATTGCTATTGACAGGTATTTTCATACAAGAAAGCTACTTGAATCAGCACTCTTATAATAAACAGCTACTTAAATAGCTTAACTATTGAATGGTTGAGAACAAGTTTATTTATTCGTGATGTATTGTAGAAATCATGCAGCCCCTAAACGCATCATAGGCTAGGCGGAAGGTGTGCACGGAAGGTGTGTTCCAATACTTTTGGTGCACTTTGTGTACAAAGAGAATCGTTGACAAATAACTAACGCAACAAATAACAACAAAGTTTTATGAACAACGTGTGTCTAAGTTGTCTGTAAAACTAAGCCAAACTCCGTTTTTTATTGCCCCGATAGCGATAAATTGTACAGAAGTGAGATTTAAAACGAAGCGGAACGGTATCCCAACCCAACCTGCTAGCATAATGTGCTCGAGCACAGTCCATGCATAAAACCAAAATAGTATTTCCTGTGGGAGAAAATAAAATGTTGATTTTTTTTTTGTTTTTAGTTATATGTCAACGTAAATTAATGAATCATTTAATAATGTTTTCAACCTCAGTTATTTATTCGTATGCATATTATTTTCTTCGAAAGTAAATCAAAGATTATAATAGTGGAGCTTTAAATTTGAAGGGAATTCGTCTTCCGTCATTTCCTTTTCCTCTCACTTGAAAAAAACTGTCAGCGCCATAACTTCAGATTTATATTTAGTTGTTTCTACTCGGGATTAAAGGTACTTTACATGGTTACTTTTTCGAGCTACGCTAAGATTATGTTGTTAAAAGGGGAAAAATAACAGCTGTAAAATAAAATGTGAGGTAAATCCATAGACTGTTAATATGAGTAAATGTGATCGTAGCATAGATTATCAATCGTACAGTCGGTCAAGCAAGTTTTGCGTTTAGCTACGAGATTATTGAAGAGTCATGTTAAGACAATAAAATAGTTTTGATAAGGGTTCAAATAGTTGATAACTTGTGTTTATCTATTCTAGCTCTCGCTGTGATGTTGTGATAGATGAACCACTCAGCTTCCGTTTAAAACTACAAACATGTCACGATCTACCCGGAATAAACTTTCTCCATGGATAGAGAGTCTGATCCTGAGCTGTGGCTGTCCGGATGGAAGCAGCAGCAGCAGCAGCAGTGGCCGGTTGAAGGCTCATGTCATCGGGGTGGGTCAGATGTCTCTGTCCCAGGCTCAGGGCTCTGAAGGTCCAACAGGGCTGCTGTTCCTGTCTGACGGAGTGCTCATGATCCCGGCCATCCTCACCGCATCCGCTTGGGAGCAACTTCAGGATCAGGAGGAGCGGGAGTGTTTCACCAGCCTGCTCAACCACACGGTGTGCATTCAGAAGTACACGTTGCAGTTTCACATGGCCCCCGAGCAGACGAAATGCAGATTCTTCCTGTCAGTAGGAGAGCTGGCGACAACTGCAGCGGGTCCGGTTAAAAAAAACACCCCTTGCAGCACAACCCTGCCCTCAGTCAGACAGAAGGTCAGTGAGACATGGAGGACTCTTCTGGGCCAGGAGGGACAGGAATCCCAAAGCCAGTGCGGGTTTGACCTGACTGAGCTGCTGGGGGAGTGGCAGCACGACTGTCTGCAGTCTGTGCTGGAGGAGGTCAAGGAGAAGCTACTGACAGCAAGCTATCCAGCGAACCCACAGCCCTCCACCTCAACTTTTACCTCATCACTGACCTGCCCAGACACACACTCCGCTACAAGCTGGGATGTTGACAGGGTCAGATACAAGAAAGAGAAATGTTTCACCGTTCCCATGAATTGTCTTCTCATCCCCGAGGACGGGGCTCAACAGCTGCGAACACCTCTGGATGTTGCGAGTAGGCTTTCTGCGGCATTGGGCGACGGATCCACAGATTTACCACGAGTCTGCGAGACGGCAGGGCCTTCTGCTGATGAAGCAGATTGGCGAATAGAAGATCCGGCACACGTGCAAGTAAATTGTGAGGCAAGAGAGAACTCGCCGCTTCATGTGGAGGACAAAGAGCTGGATGAGGATATGATCACGAGGTTGAATGAAAGTGAAATCAGACCTTTAGCCAACCCTTGGGACATGTTTTCTCCACCAGGTGAAACCTCCTCTTCAGCTGATGCGTCCCCAGAACCGGAACCCCACCCACATGTCCCCATTTTAACAAGCACGCAACTTCCGGTCCAAAGCACGAAGGAATCCCAGCAGACATCAGAGCAGAGCAGCAAAGGAGAGCGCAGTGAGCTCCTGCCGTACCAGAAGCCTCCAAGCTCGACTAATCCCCCTGACACTGTCAGCGCTCCTGCTCCAACATCTGTCAGTCCACCAGAACCCTTTGCCAGACCGGCAAACCTGTTTCCTGCCACAGACGAACCCTGCATTGGTGTGTCAAAACCCAATCTTTCATCTGTAGAGCAAGAAAGCCAGCTTTTTGAAGAGGAGGTGGTGGAGACTGTAGAGAGAAAGTGTAGAAAGGCAAAGAGAAAGAGAAATGAGCCCTCAGAAGAAGCACAAGCCTCAGTCCAGGAGGAGGAGGAGGAGGAACTTCAGATCAGTGGGAGTCCTCCATCTTGGCTCTTTGACTCTATGAATGGCTCGGGGCCCGAAGAGGACAGCAGTCACCCACAGGTCCAAACGGCATCGAGGAAGACTTCCGCTGTTCACAGAGATGGCAAGCTGTTCGCTTACTCGTACCAAGTATCTGGAAAGAATCTACAGGACTTCAGTAGATTTAAAATATCTGATTGGTTACTCAACTGGGCGGCAAAGTATCTTGTTACTCCAAGACAGACAGATGAGTCCACACGACACGTCAGCAACCTCAAATCAAACATCGTCTGACAGGACTGAGGTCACTCCACTTTAGTTTCAAAATGTTGTTAGAAAGTTCAGCTGGTCTGTCGTTTCTGCAGCTGCTGTTTTCAGCTCGATGGATGACACATTACACAACACAATGGTGCGTTTAAAATTGGGCCCTATTTTTCATATTTGGGGTCGAAATGACTAATGCATACAAAAAGTAATGAAATGGTTTCCGGAGGTTGCTTCAGCTGTCGACCCCCGAAACATGCTTTTATAACTGTAACATCATTTTTGGGAGCTGTTCAAACAGTTTGTTTACCTTATTAGTCATTGAGACCCCAACATGTGCCAAAAATAGGACCCAGGGGAAAAATCCCCTTCTCTGTCCCAGAGCTGCTAATATTTAGTCTGTTTTGTACTAGTTTTTATTACAAGATTTTAGGTATGAAGTTTGTAGAAACAAAAAAAACGTTACATGTTCACTGTAAAAAGTTGTTCACTATTCCAGTTGAAATAAACGTACTAATATTTTGATCATGTTTTGTTGTATTGCTGACCTCGTCTTTTGACTGTAATTGTGAAAAATGTGAATTAGGGTTGGCCAACAAGGGTTGGCTAAAGAAAGAGAAACACACGCATACAAACAAGGGGGGGAGCTGTGGTACGGTACAGTTTTGCCAGCAGACTAAAACAGGAAACAAACTAACATAAAGAAAAACAAAACAAATAAAAAAAAGTAAGTAGCTAAGAATGAAAACTAGAAAGAGTAAAAAATCAAATCACTAAAGCCCTTTTTTGACCAATGGTCCCCGGAACTACAGTAAATGTTCTCGGGGCTTCTCTTTAAGGAAAACTTGTTAAACGTGTGATCGCAGGAGTTGAGATGAGACCAAGGAAGACATTTCTACAACTTTTTATTTTTAAGTGAGAAGACTTCAGCATTCAAAGTTATGAAACTGAAATGAAAAATTTACTTTTCAGGTGATTTTAAATGGATTACAATTATTTATAGTATGAAGTTGATGATGAATGAAAAAGTGAATTTAAACAAAATTCCTCTCATATGTTACTTTATTTGATCACATGGGAGTGTTTGAACTCAGCAGTATCACGTGTTGAAGTAAAGCATTCCTCTGTGTGGCCAGCAGGTGTCATTAGACACCACATTGAAACTTAAGGTGGGTTAGGGCATGTGACCAGTTCAAGTACTGAAGTGTAATTAAAGTGGAAAAAGCCGCTCTGATTTACATTACTTATATGATGTAATGAAACTAATCCAGTCATATCCCCACACATTTTGAACAAATAAACACGCTGCTTTTAAAAACCAGAACATTTATACAAGTTTAATAATTACCGTGGGTTACACCTTTATTTTATAAATACATTTGTTTATATGTTGAAATAGTAATTGTTAAAAGAAGATTGATTAATGCCAAACGATCTCATAAACAGAAAACACTGTTTTCACTATAGGGATCAATGAACTGTCTGAACATCAAGAAACTGCTACATAGAAGCTGTAAGCCACTGCTGCTGCTGGAAGCTGCTCGATGATGAAATGGAATATTATGGCACGGCCAAAACTTAGAGAAACTTCTTAAACAAACCTGAAAAAGACTAAAGTGCTTTAGCCAAAGAGGCTGAGGGCAGAAACACTTTGCAAGACAAAACATCATATCCAAAGCTGGAAATAGAAATCAAATGCATTTAAACAGTTAAGAATACATTCTTTGTTTTATTGATAGATGTAGATCTCACGGCCCCCCTATGAAGATACAGATATTTTCTGGAGAAAAACAGTCACATCATCCTGCAACACTGACTTTTCTGTTAATAATGCTGCATCCAAGGCTTGTCTTTATTCATGTATTTACACTAAGTACAATATGTGCAGTGTAATGTATGTGTCAGTTCATATGTGCCTGTATTTAAGTCTGTATCTGTTCATTTGCTTTTACTTATTTGACTTGAACAATGTATGGAGAAAAAAAGTATATTCAACTCTTGAAACATGTCTTGAGTGAGTCTTTAGTGGAACAGGCTGAGGAACACACTGAATATCCACGAGTTAAATCTTTTAACATATTTAAAGTAGAGCATACAAAGACATAAACAGAGCTGTGAGTTCTAATATTGACATTTGACAGTTTGGGGAGGTATGGATGAGCCCACTGCCTGTCAGGTCATGTTTTACCTGAAGGTATTATTGAGGTGGGAGAAAGGAAAAAAACATTTATTTAGTTTTTTGCTCGGATTTTCTGGTTGGTAGGCCTACTGTTTGGTAAATCTACCAGTGGATCTGAAATAATCTACTTTTCCCCCTTTGATTCATAAACACTGGATATTGCAGTATAACGTATTTCTTGATAGTGATGATGTTGGACACATTTGTATTTAAAGTCTTTGATAAGTGGTTATTAGCCAATAGGCCTACGTGTCTGTTGAACTGGCTGGTAGATGAGCATATTTGCACTTAGTAAGTGTTTTCTGCAGAATGGATAGAAAGAACATTTGAGCAGTTGCACTTAAAAATGTCAAAAGTGACTTGCTCTGGCCTTGTCTAAAAACGTGCATGTTACTTAGTTTTATTTGCAAATGAATCACCGTCTGCTGAGAGAGAAACAGAGAAAAAAAGAGCAACTTTTGAGTTTATCTACTGAAAGCTCCGAAGGCCCTAATGTAATCAGCAGCCAGCTGTGCGCACTTGTAAAGTTGTTATAATCCTCCTTTGACCTATAAACAGGAAAATACAGAATATAAAGCATCATGCTCACATCTACAAATAATACACTATCCATGTTGTCCTTGTAAGGCAATACAGTCCTGAGCGCTTGCTGCTGCTTCTCAAAGAGAGAGAGAGAGAATGAGTTTCTTTTTGTACAACTTTGATACAATCAGAAATATAATCTGTTCAATGAGCAGAGTCCATGTCCGTTAGATATGGCTCCTTCAGAGTGAGAGAGCATGTGTAGAAAGCAAGAACGAGGTCAGTAATTCATTTAAATATGTATCATTTCAGGAGAAAATTAGAACGTCCTACATGGGAAGCAAAGTCTGGTCTCACCAACCAAAGTCTGGTAATGAATGATTATCAATGGAATGGGTTTGCCAGGCAATTTCCAAGTTGCATTAGGGAAAACTTCGTCAATAGCTTTAATAATAAACAGGATTCATTCAAAGGTAAAGTCTTTCCAGGAATGTCTACAAGAGTGAAAATACATTTTCATACATATTTTGCCGGTTCACTATCCGGCAGACTTCCCCAAGATTTAAATCGAGATTATTTTCCAGCACGATCCAGATGTAAATTTGAAAGAAGAAAACCTCAAAGGTAGCCATTTAGCTGTCTCTTGGAGGAAAAAGGGACCATATGTGGATGAGATGTTGGATACACATTGCAAAGCCTCTTAGACTTGATCGACAGGTTATTGCAGTAGCTACATGTCAATCACAGGTAGGCCCACCCTAAAGCATGCCACGTGTTATGATTGATTCTTCAGTGTGGCTCTGTTGGCAGAGTCGGTCTCTCAACCCGGAAGGTTAGGGGTTCGATCCTTAGCTACTTCAACCACATGTCGGCTGTGTCATTGGAAGTGTTCTAGTCAAGACCACACTAATCGAGACCAAGACATACCTAAGACCAGAGTGCTCCGATACCGTGACAAGACCAAGACATTCAGGGATTGAGACCAAGTCAAGCCCCAGACCAAGGCAGGGCGAGACCGAGACAAGACCAAGACCATAAATATCACTGAAAAATCATCATCTTGTGTGCAGGGGGCGTTTCACTCACTTAGACTGTAACATCGGGAAGACTGCCGCCATAACCAGGGGGATAAATATAAAACTACAAATGAATTGAAGTTATTTGTTGTTGTAGAAAGTGGCATTTTCCTTCTTATCACAGTAATGATGGAGAAACATAGCCTGTCATGGTCTTGACTGGTCTTGATTCAAAACTGACCAACAGACCGTGTAAAAGTGCTTTTGATTCCGAGATGAGACCGAGACCTTCAAAAAGTGGTCCAGAGACCGGTCTTGAGACCAAGACCGATTTCAAGTACTACAACACTAGACCTTGGGCAAGACACTTATCCTCTGGCGCATGAATGTGTATAAATGGGACTAATTATTCTAATGGACACTTTACACAGCAACCTCTGCCATCAGTGTGTGGATGTGGGTGTGAATAGGTGTGACCTGCGGTGTAAAAGCGCTTAGTATAATCAGAAGACTACAAAAAAGTTTATTTACCATTTACTAAAGAGGAAATCAATGAAATGAACATCAAGCTGTGATGATGAAGGCTTGATACGAGCAAATGAGATCATAAATGAATTTGTAAATTGTTTACTGAGATAATTTAATCAAGTAAAAGGAAGGATCATTTTTTCATAGACTTCTTTATAATCAGTTGCCTGCTGCTCTTTAGAGGAAATTCAGGTTGAAGAAATGTTTGCATTGGTTTCACTTCTGATGAAAGCAGCAACATCCACGTCTTCTATTCCGAGGGAGCAATCCTTCAGTGTTGACAGAACTGATGAATAAAAAATATCAAAAGACTAGAGTACAAATCATAACGCCCTGTGATAAAGCATGAACATGAAAGAACTGCTTTTACACTTTTGTCTGTGAATATTCTAATTTTAAATCTGTTCACTCTGACTTGATTTGTTTGCATTAATTATTCAGGTGGTTAATAAATCTGTTTACTCAATTATACATGATATGCAGGTAACTGTTACTTGGCTGAAATAATAATTATCTCAGTTTTTTTTAAAGCTGACATTACTGATATAATAAATAATGTTTACATATTACAACATGTTGGAAGGAATAGGGATAACATGCATGTTTAGTTATCACCCCTTTTTGTGTAAGTTTATACATTTTGAACAGACATAATCCAGAGTTAGAAACATGTAACCACACAGGTCATTTCCTTAGTTTATATTTTGTGGGTTGAGGTTTTTTTTTTTTTCACTTTGAAGGATTTATTTTATTTTAATAAGCTTGAATTTGATTGTAGTCAATGGAAAAGAGTATTACAGACAGACATAATAGAAATCAGGAGGAGAAGATTGTTTTGATTTAATGTTTTAGAGGAAAGATGGAAATGTTGTTTATAAAATGTTTTCATTAACTTTTCTCTGATAATATTTCGTCTTTAGTTTTCTATCCATGTCAAGAGAAATAAATTAATATTCAACTTTCAGACTCTGGTTGGATAAAAGGAATGGATAAAAAGTGAAATGTTTGATGTCATCAAGGTGGATATTACTTTTGACTCTCATTTGAGCTGTCTGTGTTTGTTTGTTTTTTAGTAAAATGAGACATTTAAAGATGCAGCAGTGTCGTTCTTTTCAATCCTGTGGCCCCAGGGAGACACTGAGGAGGCATCGCTATGGTGCACCTAAAGGGACAAAAAATAGCATGGGAGTAATCGCGATTAAAAACACGAATGCATTAATGCTAATTGATCCCGATGAACTAGTTAATGCGGACAGCCCTAAAATATACATTTATTATATACATTTTATAAATGGAATTAAATAAATAAATAATGGAAGATGGGCGATATATCTAGTCATTCTATTTCTAGCCCTCATTCACTTCGCTTAAAGTAGGCTATTTACAAAAAGGGTATAAATGTAACTAAATAATATTAAAGGATGGACTAAAAGACTGGAATTGAATTCATTTGAACTTCGTGCTTCTTTTCCTATAAAGCTTTCATATGAGGAAACTTTAAACTTGCACAAGCAAACTTTCCGTTTTTTAGGCATATTACAATTCTCTTGTATTTTGTCAGTCATCTCAAATGTACTGTTTTCTTTTAGATACTTTCAATAAAAGTGAAGAGATGATTACGATCAAATCCGTTCCTATACACCCAAACAAGTACTTCTGTATTCATTAAGTGTAACTAGAGTGAAGAAAATGGTCTGACATGGATTGAAAAAAAACCAGTTTTAGTTATTTTCCCTGTTATACACTTTGTTTTCGTTTGAGAGAACCCACAGCAACTCCCAGAAAGACTCCGCACTGTTTGCTTGTTCTCTCTGTGTGAGCAACCCTCCGCGTCAGGGGTGGACGTGATATTTCAAACAGCACATCAGTGCGTTTATGTATTGGGTGCCCGGAAATTTTTCCAAATAAACACAGCTTGATTCGACCTGGGTGGGCAGACTTATCAAGCGACTAATTCTGTAAACAGATGAGGGAATAACCCTGCGTCTTATTGGCTGCTGGGCCGACGGGGGGAGCATGAGGGAGTTTCAGCGCAATGAAATTTTAATTAATGTGGGTGGGCTGAGAACACCACCGACTGTTTATGATGGACAATTTATTTCCCAGTGCAAAGTCAACATAACACAGCAAACGTACAACAATTATTAACATTTTGTGGGGCCCTCATGAGGCCGTGCAGTCAGTCAGCGGTGGAGAGGAGCTCCGGGAGCAGCCGCAGCTTTCCCCGGGACACACTCCGGCGTCATGACTCTCTACCACAGCCGCCTGCCCTCAATCGGAGTGCCCTCCCCGGCTCTTGGCCTCACCGGGCCTCCGCTGATATACCTGTACGGAGGAGACAGCGGAGGGGTTGTGCCCGCCGGCCTGAGCTTCTTGCCGACCCGTCAAGAGCCTCCGCAGAAGCCTCCCTACAGCTATATCGCGCTCATCGCCATGGCCATCAAGAGCGCGCCGGAGCAGCGCGCGACGCTCAGCGGCATCTACCAGTTCATCATGGACCGGTTCCCCTTTTATCACGACAACAAGCAGGGATGGCAGAACTCCATTCGCCACAACTTGTCTTTGAATGACTGCTTCATCAAAGTGCCCAGAGAGAAGGGCCGACCCGGTAAGGGCAGCTACTGGACGCTGGACACCAAGTGTCTGGACATGTTTGAGAACGGGAACTACCGCCGGAGGAAAAGGAAGGCGAGGAGCCAGCAGGAGTCTCTGGACCCCAAAGCAGCTGGACACAAGCGCAATAAAGGCCCGGGGCCACCCAGGGACCCTCAGTCCTCTCTTAACCCTCAGACCGGCTCTCGGCAGCCAGAGGTGCCGTTGAGACAGACTGCGGAGAGGTTGGAGAAATCAACAGACGCAAAAACTGTTCTTGTCGACTGTAACCATTTGGATTACCCGCAAAGTCCTCCGTCACATAGACTTAAAGTGTCCCGCAACCCAGACATCCCTGCGTCCACAGGAAGGAGGCCTGACGCCCCCCTGCCCGAGCAATTTCCCACTCCGGTTTGGGTTGAGAGTGCGCGTCTCCCGGGCGCGTCCCTCCGCATGGAGCCGGAGGAGAGGAGGTCAGCTTTCAGCTGGAGAGAGAGAGAGAGAGGTCCGCTCTGTGCCGTCAGCCGCCCAGGAAACAAACATGTGACTGCACCTGTTCTGGACAAGCCGAAAGGAAATGTCCCACTCAAGGACAAATTGAAATGTTTTAGCATTGAAAGTATCTTATCGAGAAATGAGGACGGAATGCGCGACAGCGTCCTCGATGTATCAGCGGAGACATGCGCAGAGCGCCAGAGTCCTGCTCTATGTTCCCCTCTGGTCCTTGATGCTAGACCGCATCAGCTGTACCAGATGGGTTTACCCTTTTGCTCATATCTGTCAGTCTCCTACCCCGAAAAAGTCCTCCAGTTTAAATAAAGAATGAAGGTCTTTATGTGTAATTTACGCACAGATGCGTAAATGTTAAAAATCTATAATAAAGATTGCATGATGAATGATTCTCAGACAAGTTACTGCTTTGTTCTTTTCAGAAACTCTGCCTTCCAAGGTATTACCGGGTTCATCAAACACTGAAAGACAGCAGCGAGGCTTTTATTACGCATGCGTAATTGTCAGGTTTGTGGTTATGTTCACCATTACTCTTCAACAACTGTTAGGCTACTCCTTTAAATTCACGTCAGAGCAATTTCATGCTTACAGCAACAAAGTTATAAATATAAGGATATTGTGTCTTAAAATATAGAGATCGATTACATACACAGCACTTCTCTCTTTATCATCATGACAAAAACGCTTCTACAGATTTGCATAATTCAGTGGATGAGAATATATTGTATTGCATGAGATGGAATGAAACGCTACTTTGTGTTCCACTTTGTCCTGAATTTCAAGTGTTAATGAGGACTAGCAGGCTTTGATTGTGAGTGTTTTCCGTTTTTCCTTTGTCATGCATCCCAGATTTGGTGGTAAGAAAAACAAATTCAAAGCAGTGTTTTTCAAAATGAAGGGCCCCTGTCCCAACAATTATTTTTCATCAGCTATACAAGTGAGATGTTTTCTGATTAAATGTTATTGGCTGCTTTGACTTTCTTTTATGTAGCATCTTAAATACAATATCCAAACATGGAACTCAGGGGACAACATCTTATCATGTCTGTGTTTAGGGGTCCAGGATCTGAGAAAAGTTGATGATTTGGTGACTGTACGCAGATAGGAGGAGTAATTTATGGAGTTCAGATTACTTTCTTGCCACTGTAAAATATGAAATGAATGATAAAAAAATCTCTTTTCAAACATAACATTTAATGTGCTTTTTCAGGAATAACACCTTTAACAACATGTACACATTTAAAGGTATACACACGCATAATCAAAAACAAAGCAAAATAAGAGCCGAAGACAACAGAATACAATAAAAAAAAAAATCATCCTTTACAATTCTTACAGCTTTTGTGGAGATTAATATTATACGTTTTTATGCATTACTTCATTTCAACAACATTCTGTAGGAAAAACAAGCCCAGAGACATTTTCACAGTTTGGTAGCTACCAAAACTAACGACTCCTGGATTCTACAGAAACAAATGGACCAAAAAGTTCTAAAGCATTCGAGATTCACTAAAGAACAGAGAACATGTGTAAAGTGTTACTAAACGAGTGAAGAGTTGGCTCCTTAGCCTTTTCTTTGAGGAGCAGCACTGTGGAGTATCTAAATAACTTAAAGATGACTAAATGTGAGACTTAAGGTGACCTCTTCACAGATTCTGGATTTATTTGCATTTTACTCAAATATCAGACCGACACAAACTTAGGGAACACAGAGAGTACTTAAATGTGTCATTACATAAAAGTTAGCTGTGTCGCAACTGCCTTGAAAACAGGTTAATCAGTAAGGTTAACTTGATTAATCAGTAAATTAAGTCATTGGATTTGAAGAAAATAAAAACAGAGACTCAATTTAAGGTTTACTCAGGAGAACCCAATCACAATTTGCGTCCCTCCTCAGAAGAGGGTTTTGTGCAGGGAGGTAACATGCAGTTATTATTTTATTTTTATTGTCAAATTTCTGTTTCCCAGGTAAAAAATAAAAGTTAAAATCAGTAAGTTGAAAAAAAGGCTGGGTTTCTTACACAGTTCATTATTAAAATAAAGAAAGCAAGAAACTTATATATAACTTATATACATATATATATATATATATATATATATATATGTATATATATACATATATATATAAATATAACTTAAATTATCATTATTACCGGCCCAAAGAACCCCCCAAAAAAGCCTCTTGAATAATCTGTATATATTTGTTTGATGTGGAGCCATGGATATATTCAAATCAATGCATTAAAACTAAAGGCTATCACCTTTGCTAATACAAAATAAGAAATTATTTCTGAGTTCTTTTTACAGAATTTACTCTTCGACATTATCTGTTCATATGTTAAAAAGAGAAAAGATGACTGAGAAAGCATGCTGTACTGGTCAGCGTTGATCCCACAGCTTTAGATTTCTGATGATTGTAGTTTAAAGTTTTATAATCTCATTAAGAAAATTTATTATATTTTCTATTATATAAAGGATAAAAACAGAAGCTTGAATCAGGCCAATTGCTCAAACAATTCAAACTGTTAATAAGAAGTATCTTGTCTGTAAATGTAAGTATAACTGGCCTTGGTTTCTGATGCTCCCAACACGTGGTCACTAAACACCCCGTACTGAAAACTAGAGTGATTCCAATAAAGATACTGTAAAGGAAATGCAACTGACACAGCCCAATGAGTGAGATTAGATATCCAAGAGTACGCCAGTCTCTGAACTAATCCAATACAGCTATTTATTAACACCAGAAAATATAATCTCCAAAACAGCAGCCTCCACAGGAAGCTCGTCCGTGCAGCCACCACATACAGTATGCACGGTTCTTGCTGCCGTCTACAGCGACTGTTTTAGAAGAAAAAGTTATTTCAGATAATTTATCTAATGATGATAACAAACAGAGAGGAGAATTCAATGTTCACCAGAGCAACACTGAATAATACTGTTTCACATTCAAAATCAGTTTTTCCCTCTGAAGCATCCCAACGCAGAGAGGCTGGAGGCTAGGCTGCTGCTAAAGTTAGCTTAGGTGTTGATTATTGGTGCTACATTTGTTATCAGGCAAGAATTCCTTCAGTGATCATTCACAAGATTTTTAAGATTGCCCAAATTATAAATAGAGATGAAATAAGTAAATATGTTTCAGCCAAAAGTAACAACAGCCCTTTATCAGGATATTTAAGCCCCCTTTGACTGAATTCTTTTTTTGAAAATGTGTTTGAAATACATTTAAAAGTGGAGTCAGTAGAAATGTTTGTTGCAGCTTGTAAACACCGCATCCAAACTGGGCCCCTCCTCCTGGGCGCTCACTGTTGGATGCATAGCTTGTACCGACACTGCAAGCTACCGCACGCTAGCACCTGTGTTTGTCATTTCCCTGTCCAACAGTAAGCAGACAAACTGCGTGTCCGCGGGTAAAAGCCAACCCAAGGTTCACCCTCATTTCAGATCAAGCCTTATCTGCAGTGTCGTTTCACCTCACTGCGATCATCATTTCTCTACTTTGACACTACAGTCATGTCCACAATATTTTCCAATGTGATTGCTGAATTCTATCCACTCTGAAACTCACCTGTGCACTGTCATTGGCTGGGGCAAATGCACCAGCTTCCCACCTGGAAACGTACAGAGTCAACCAAAACAAAACCTCAAAATCCAGGAAAAGGAGAGGATCTTTGCAGACACATTTACTACCACACATGTATGGGGGCCCATAAGTGGTTGAGTGGCTATACTTCTGTATAAGTCTATATTTTATTTTTTAAGAAAAAGCTGCTGACTGTACCTTTTAAAAAAGGAAGGTAGATATTCTGTTATTAGTGAGTAAAATGTCAAATCTGGAATAAAAATGTAGATTAAAAGCATTCTACGTGTTTAAAGTTATTCATGGTCACATTTTCCGGCCCAGGACTGAAGTATCTTGAACCCTGGGCCTCCATTGTCTCTAAGTTGCACATGCACATTAGCTCCTCTTCAATACAAGATAAAGGAGCTTCGAGGTGTTCAAGACATTCAAGACAATATGGACGCTATGACTGACTGTCAAGCTCGACATTAAAAAGAGAAGTGCGATGTCATTCATTCTATATATGTATTTCTATATGTTTTACAGCATTTGTTGTAGAAAATAAAAGTAATCATAACAAATACACTGCTAGTGTTATTATTATCTTTATTTCTTTGTTATTCTGGACTGAGCTGGTCTCAGACTTTGGCTGGGATCAGAAGAGGTCAGAGGTCAGATCAAAGGTCAGCTGTCAGACAATCCAACTTTGTGAATGTTAATGTGAGCTATCGATCAGATGAGGCTCATCAGATGATTCAAGCAGAGTCGTATTTTCAGATATTAGAATCAGTCTCATAGAGAAAAACTGTCCGAACATCTTAATGACCTTTGGTAGAGTCACTTTAAAACGTCTCGCCCTTGTGATCTCCTCTCTTCAGCCCTCTGTTTATATCTGATGAGATCTGATGGCACTGAAAGCTCGAAATGTTCCTTTCTGCAGACTGACACCTGCATGAAATCAAAGCGCTCTGCTGACAGCATCATTACAAACACAGAGCAGCCGGCTCTAAATATAGGCCTGAAGCCCGCACACACGTTCGTACTGAGAGAGCCGCAGTGTGCGAGGCCGGCGCTCTGCACATCAGGAATGTTTGTTGAAATAAATAAACGTCCCCACATTTGAGGAGAGGAACACACAATCACAAGCATTTCCTGTGTATAGGATTCTTTTGGTCGGACGTGTAAATAAAACATGTTGAGAGGGGAAAGAGCAGATGAGAGGAGAAGTGAGAAATATCCATTTATGTTTGGGTGAGTTTGGGACTAACTCATGAAGAGCTGTAACTCTGCTCCATCGACTCTTCATCCTCCAGTGATCTCCAAAGTCGTCTGAGAGCTAATGGATAAATATTGGTGATGAGATTTAGTCTGGATAGTAAAAGTTGCTCCTTAGAAAGCGACAGACAAAAAGAGAAATCCTCTTTGTTTGTTATCTGACTAAATAAACGTTTGCAGTCACAGACCTTAAACGTATACAGCAAGCTTCAGTTTAGTCTCTATGTTTTTCTGCTGGATTCTGAATAATTTCACTACTTCATTTGTCACAAACAGACGACTTGTGTAAAATGAAGTCTGAAATTGTCTGGGCCCTCGTTCAATCAGGATTTTGCTCTTTATCTGCTTTTAGGTTCAAATGTTTTTATGTAAATTATCCTCCCTCTAAGGTCTGTTTAGAAGATCATTCTTATGCACTCTTTGCAACTTCCTAAAAAAAAAAGGTGTGGTTTCGGGGCGCAGATAGCCTAGTGGTTAGTGCGCACGCCCCATGTTCAGAGGCTGTAGTACTGCAAGCAGGCGGCCCGGGCTGGAATCCAACCTGCGGCTCCTTGTCATTCCCCACTCTTTCTCCCCCAATTTCCAACTCTGTCTACTGTCCTTCCTAAAATAAAGGCACAAAAAGGCCAACAACAAATCTCATAAAAAGGTTTTTCTTTTAAAACTTTTCTCAATCGACAATGTCTTGCTGTATGTCTCCTTGAAAAACTTAATAAAATAAGTTATCACCTGATGCTTGAATTCCAGGATTTCAATCTGAAAGCGAGTTTGTTGTTGGTTGGGCTACTACTTTTAAATTATTTAAAATATCTCTTATAGGAAAGTGTTCACTTGCACACTACTTTACAGAAAAAGTAAAGAAGGAACTTTCATCACAACCACATTCTCCTCGACTGTCTCATCCTCGCTCTCAGCAAATAAGAATGAAACAGAAACAGAAAGAGATCGCTCAGTGATTGATTAAAGAGAAAACAACCACATAAAGTTCCATAACCTTCTCTCTGTTTTTAATTTGTAATCAGGGTCAGTCCCTAACATGATTCTTGACTGAACAATTAAATATCAAAGATTTCAAAACCACAATTTTAACAAGAAGAACATGGGACGAGTTTGGGGGAACAAAATCAAACTTTTTTTTATGTAAATACATTTCCATTGTAGATAAACTCATAGCAACACAAGTTTATGTCCCAAAGTAGACACGAGATCAGTCGTTTAATTCAGATACGTTTTTCACATGCAGGCAGAGAGCCGGGTTCAAGGGGTTAAAAAGGTCAACTTGTCAGTCAGTTGGGTAACTGTTTGGATTATGGCTGATATATCTCAGGAACTCTTCAATACTGCCATGACATTTAGAATAGATATTAGATGGGTATTACCTGTTTAAATAAACACACTTAACATGACGGGGGGATGGGACATTTTTCTGAAGTTTTCAAAAGCTTTGTCAATATTTCTGTCCCTTTTTAAGCCTGAGTGTGTGTAAGGTTTCTCAGTCATCCAGGTCATGGTGAATCTAATCCAAAGGGCAGCTGCTCTTGGTTGAAGTTCTTAAAGATGTTCCACCATTTTCAAAAGAGACCAGCTGTCTTTTGGATGAAACTTTGAATCCATTTGAAGTCGTTTTAGGAGAGAAGGCAGAATAAGTGCAGACTCTGTGTGTGTGTGTGTGTGTGTGTGTGTGTGTGTGTGTGTGTGTGTGTGTGTGTGTGTGTGTGTGTGTGTGTGTGTGTGTGTGTGTGTGTGGCTCTTTGGGAAGTCACTGCAGATTAGTTCAAAGCATTTTCAGCTCACTTGAATATCATTCTAGACTGAGCTGACAAGACTGTACAGTCACACAGAGAGAGAGAGAGAGGGAGAGAGAGAGAGAGAGAGGTTGAGGCACAAATATGGCTATGACTCTTGTGACGTGTCATCGTCTCAGTTTCATGTGCAATCAGTCCCAGCTCAGTGCTAAATCACACGGTTTAAAGCTCGCTGGTTCAAAAGGGCTCCTAATCCAAGTGTTTATTATATTTTTTCACTCTCTACATAAACCGGCTACACTTGTCCAAATACACACTCAGCACCAGGGGAGGGCGGGGCTGTGATGAAGATTGATGGGCCCGGTTCAGGCCACATTAGCCGCTAATCAAGTTAGGTTTCCTGGCACAGAGCTCTATACATCATTATGTGCCTGAAACGTCCTCTACAGCAGGGACCATGCTGTTTACAACCTGAACATAAATGCAGAGACTGCATTACACATGTTCAGAATAAACCCCTGTAACATGTCATAATATTAAAAACAGCTGAACTGCAATAATTCTTACCTCATCAATGCTCAGTTTGAGTGGGATAAATCCTATAGTTGTGTCTGAGCCTGAACTTCAAATTGTTTTCTCATCACACCTCCTGTCGAGTCCACCGACTAAAAGGGGACCTGAAGTTTCTCAAGGCTTATGGTGGAAAAACGTCCTGAAATAGTCTTTCTATCGCCTATTCATGTAATTTGTCATTCATCTGTATCAAAAGATATGTATGGAAAATCAAGTAGCAAAAAAAAGAAAAACAAGAAAGAACTAAGGCAACACCGTTTGCATGTTTTTATAACTGCAGTTCCTTGAGTGGCCACTTGAGGCCTGCTCCAAAAGTGAGTCAATCCTCATCAAGCCCAATATTAAAATGTCAATCTTTACAGCAGAAACAAACGAGGTTACACCCAAGTTACTAAAATAGATTTGGTCTGCTTGTTAACTTGTATTTCCTGACAACTTCAAAGCAATATTTTTATACGTCTAACCTGTTTGAATTATGCTAAGGTTTAAAGTTTTCAATAACTAGGGATGTGGTAGTTTTCTGTGACCACTGGGTGCAGCTCTCACTTCTTTTGATCTAATGAGTTAACTTAGCCTTCTCTACAGCAAGACAGAACAGAATAGTGTCTACCATGTTGCTTTGTGAGGGCATGTGTCACAGATGGTTGTGTTTTCCATCTATTAAAATACAAGCTGTTTGTAGGATGAGGAGAGTGGAGGTAATGTGTTTATTTGTAGCCCCAAATTTTAATAATCAAAGCTGTCTTTAAATAAACAGTAACCCTTATCTGTCCACTCCCACCTGTTGTTTCAGTGCTTTCATACCTGATTGTTTGGACCCTGCAGAGCGTCAAAACAATTACAAACTTCATCCGGCTCAGGCTGGATAAAGGAGAGAGACCACACATGATATGTAACTAAAACGTGTTTATTTTACATAACTAAAAGAGACAGGAGGTGACAACACAGCAAAACAGGATGGAGAGGAAAGGACTGGCTGACAGCTCCAATAGTTCACAGACTCTCACACAGACACACAGGTGAGCTGAATCTGCCTCAGGGTTGACCCTGACTCTGCACAGCAGGCTCATCATCACAGTAACACAGCTCAGAGAGACAGAACTTTAAGGAGATCTCATGTCCTCGTGTTTGCAAAACCGAGACAAATCCAGCAATCTGAGATGGAAAAATGATTAGAAAGAAGCATTTGCTGTACAACATCTTTAAATTGGCACAACAGAAACTAACATGCATACTAATAAACTGCTGAATATTAAATCATGTTCAAGCTGCGATTCATGCCTTTAGACGTATAAAACAAAAATACCAAAAAGCATTGAGCCAAATACTGCAAACCAGTAAGACATGTGTGAAAAATATACCAGTTGATTTGATGGTAACTTTCAGTTAAATGAACTGGTAAATGGACATGAGCTTGTATAATGCTTTTTCTTTTTAATCTCAAAGTGCTTTTACACCGCAGGTCACACCTATTCACACACTGATTGTGGAGGTTGCTATGTGAAGTGACCATCAGAAGTAACTCCCATTCATATTCCAACGCCACCGCCGAAGCAGCGGAGCAACTTGGGGGGGTTAAGTGTCTTGCCCAAGTTCACATCGGAAATGTGGCAGTGGAATCGAACCCCCGACCTCCCAATTAAAAGACATCTGACTCTACCACCTGAAGCACAGCCGCCCCCAGTTAAACATAGACCAGATAAATGTGCTGTATTCATTGCTCAGAGCTCATCTACTGTATCACTCTACCTGAACCACAGCTAGTGTTTGAGACTTAACACACATTAAAAAAAATAACATTTGCAAATATATGATGTGCAATCTGTGAATTCTATATCTGACCATGAAACTAATCGTTACATTTGTCTGCCATGTTTTGCATAATTTCATTTTTTTTGGTACTTTTTCAGGTCATCAGGATTTGCACCAAAATGTTCTGCAAACCTGTACCACCCCCACCCTCCAACCCCCATTTGAATCACTTAATTTGTCTCTCATATATCCTTTATTAAATCCTGATTAAGCTTTCTTAACATGTACTATTCTTACATCAGATAAATTATTCTATGTCAATAAGCATGAAGAGGAATACATCTACATTTGTGGTTTGTTTTAACATTTACAGTATACTTGATTTTTTCATTGATGCTAGGTTGACTTTGACTCACTACAACTGTAGTTATTTTCTTTCTTCACTCATTGGATAGCAAACCCAAAGGCTAGGTTTAATTCAACATATGAAAATGAAATGAAACATTTCCAGTCGCGATGATGGCGTCACTGTCGGCGTCGGGTCGTTGAAACATTGCTCTCATCAAAACTTTTCAACATCTCTGCAGCTTTGCTTTCGCCAACTGTAAATAAATACCCACAGTCTCATGAGGCATGTGTGTATATCTGTGTGTGTGTATACGTGTGTGTATACGTGTGTGTATACGTGTGTGTGTGTGTGTGTGTGTGTGTGTGTGTGTGTGTGTGTGTGTGTGTGTGTGTGTGTGTGTGTGTGTGTGTGTATACGAACACTGGCAGAAGGATGTGTACACAGCAGCAGGATTACCACCCCCAGACTGGGACCACCCGGACTTTAACACTTAATCCAGGAGGAAGTGGAGCTGCATCACAGACTCACTTAGGGCCATCGCCCCCTCTGCACACACACACACACACACACACACACACATACATACACACACTCACAGGACATGTGTTGCAATGGAGATTGCGTTCTCAAATACACACCCATGCAAACATACACACATTTAATTTAAGCACTTCAGCTAAAACAAAACAGTCCAGATTTACGCTGCACAGCTGGTCTTGGACAAATCCAACATGTTTGCTGAATGTGTCATGTCAGAGTGAACATGAATGCATCATAATAGTGTTTGTATGTACAGCGCTCTTACAGTGTCAGTATATGTCTGCTGTAAAAGACATTAGTGCTCACTTCAGCTGTGTCAGCACTATGCCTGACTGTTAGTATGACGGTGTGCATGTGTGTGCATGTGTGTGAGTGTGTGTGAGTGTGTGTGAGTGTGTGCTTATATACTTGAACTGATGTCCCTTATGAACCATACAGAGTTGAACCATTAAAAGAAGGCCTGAATATTAAAAACAAAAATCTAAACTTTGATCTTGAACTTGGTAAAGAGAATAACCAGGGTCACTTAATGTCCTTAAAAATGAATCTGAATTATTCTTCATACTTCATCGGACTGAAAGTCTACACCTTTGAGTTTGGACTGTTCTTACACAGGAGCCAGGGATTATTTCCTGTGTTTACCTGTGTAATCTTTGTAGAGATCTTATTGGAGAGGGGCTTGCAGCAAAGAACTGTATTTCAAACCTTTTTTGTTCCCTTTTTATTTGTGAGAAACTTCGCAGTGAGCACTTGACGTGGTTTCAACATTGAAATTTGGATTTAAACAGGGTGAAAGCGGATCGGTCAGTCCAAGACTTCTCTCAAGCATTTAGCAACTGGCTAAAGTTACAACATCAACATGTAACCAAAGCACAGTTTTGTTGTATAGTTTTGATTACCATTACATGTTAGGGTTACAAGGAGGACAAAAATGATCGTCGTAGTGACATTTTGGATGTGGCCTCAGTTGGTAGAGTTGTCGTTACCCAAACTGGAAGGTTTCGGGTTCCATCTCCAGATCCTGCAGCCATGGATGTGTCCTTGGGCAAGACACTTAACCCCAAGTTGGTCGTTGGCGGCATATGAATGTGTATGAATGGGATTAGTTAATACTGATGGTCACTTCACATAGCAGCCTCTGCCATCACTGTGTGAATGTGTAGGTGTGACCTGCAGTGTAAAAGTGTTTTGAGTAGTCAGAAGACTTGAAAAGCTCTATTCAAGCTCAAGTCCATTTACCATTCCTCAAAAATGATCATCCAAGATTGTGTTGGTGGTGAAATCCTGTTAATGCAAAGATTTCAATGCCTCTTTTTCTTCAAAAATCGTAAATATGACGTGTTATTGGCTGTAAAGTTAACAAACCATTCAGAACCATTCAGAGGTTCTGTGAAGAGAACAGTTTCAAACAGATTTCCCAGCAAAATCTAGGCTAAACATTGACATTTTATCAACATCCTTAAATAGTTGGTGAAACAATTCAAACTGTTGAACCAGTTTTGATTGTCTTTTCAAAAGGTGGCCAGAGATTTTTTTCATCTTTCCAACGGAAAAAATGTCTTTGGTTGAAACCAAACTATAACTTAAAGTTATTGGTTATAAAGTTAAACAATCCATTAGCTGGTTAATGACAGTGTTTGCAAAGAATTAGAACGTGTCTGTTGTGGTAGCTGACTAGACTTGTTCTTCAGAAAAAAACCTGAGAGAGCTTGTAGGACAAAGTGATCTTGCATAAAAAAATGAAATTCCACTCACCAAAATAAGATGAAGCACAAACTTCTATGTTGGCCTGTTTTGTGGTGCAAAACCTATATGGCTAGCCACACTCTTGTCAGATATTTGCCTGAAACACAATCACAAAAGCCACCAGATACACAAACAAGAGGTTAAGTTCAGTGACTGAATAAGTTGATATCTGACTGACAGCTTGCACTAACAACCTGACACTCAAAATCTTTATGCCATAAATTGTGCATACGTTTTTAGCATCAATAGAATTTAAATTAGTGAGTCATTGTGAAAAATGACAATTCAATGCCTGAATAGTTGTCAGAACACATGAATTAGCCCAAGGGTTTGGGGTTAGCAAGGTTACTTCTGGGTTTTCAGTCTTACAAAGGTGGTTCACTTCTTACCTGCAGGATTATATATCGCCATGGTAACTTATGCTGCACACCTAACATGCTCCAGAGTCTTATTAGAGATTAGACATCAACCTGGGAAAATCTCCACCCACTGACCAATCAGATTTCTTGATCGTGGAGCTCTGTGAGCTGATCGAGCGAGGGGAGGAGAGAGAGAGACAAACACTTTATGTGTCCTGTAAAATTTTATATTATAGGCGAAAAATCATTTTTCACTGATATTGTCCTTCATCCTTCAAAAGAGACTGGAAAAGCACCGGAACCTTTTAGTTGTGTTTTTAAGATGTAAAATAATGACTAGCCAACTTATGGCTTTGAATTACATTTTCATATTAGTTTTTAATGGCTCAATCTCGCTCTGTTTGTTATCGTCAGAGCTGCAGCTGCAGTATAGCCTAACTTCTACAACTGTTATACACGGCACGCCACATGAAAGATTCAGACAAACAAATTCAGTTAAGGGAAAAAACAGGAGTTATTATAGTCAGTTCTAAGGTGAACTAACTATGGGACAAAAATATAATAAGCTGTAGTTTGCACATTGATACTCCCCAATATTTCTAGAAGCCAGTTGTCCTTCCTGCTTTTTTGCTGCAGCTGTTTAGCTTTAGTCTTTGGGAGCCTATTTGTCTTAAACTTCTTCATATTTGTATTATAGTTTGCTTAGTTTGTTAAATATAACGATCTGCTGACGGCAGACTCAGTGATGATTGTGATAGGTTATATGAAGCTAACTGAGCCCCTTTTATGTGAACATGCTCTCTGAAACTCTGGGTTTACCTATCAGGTTGATTACCAGCTTAATGTGAAGCATGATCTCTAATGTTAGGGTTAGTAGAACCAGATAACCCAAAGATATCCAGGGTATAGGCCCCAAGACTGTGTATGTAACAGGCTCTAAATCTGTATATTTATGTTGTAAAGTTTTGTATTTTACTATGGTATTCTATGGGGATCGAAACAATAAAGGAGCCAGCCTCAAGTGGCCATTTGTTGATTTGCAGTTTTGGCCGCATTCATATTGGCTTCATTATTCACTGAGGTTTACGCTGGCAACAAGTTATGTACACAAATAATTCAAAATGCTCTTAGTTTCTTGGGGAAGTTTCTGGTGAAATAAGGTTAAAGTTGCACTATGTAGTTTTGGTAAAGAAATGTGAAAGTTGGAGAAATGTACAGATTATGTGGTATATGTTCAGAACTCTATACAAACTGTCCTCAGAGGAAAATTTGGTCCCTGGAATTGTTTGAACATAAAATGCTATGCGAGAAGTTATGGTGGAGGGCCCGCATCAGTGAAACCGTAACTTTCCTGGTAGCTTTTTAACTCCAAACAGTATTCCAGGGACCCATTTTTAATTTGTGTAATTAGTTCAGAATATATTGCATAGAATGTTTAAATTCTCCAACTTTCAAATTTAACTACCAAATCTACACAGTACACCTTTAAGTGCTATAATCTTTCAGCTATGATGAGACCAAAATGACAGCGTGAAAGAACTCAATACATCTTAGCATATACAGACAAAAAGATAAGAAAATAAATGTAATACATAGATAAAATGACAATGTTCAAGTCTGTAAGAGTGACACAAGATGTGAATTTATTTTAACAAGGTCACACAATACATAAAGTTACCGTCTTGTATAGAAAGGCATTGAAGAAACTAGGTATGAAAAAAAAGAATTTACCATTTGCACATAAAAGAACAAAAGGGCTGCAGCTTTCATTGTGATTTGTTTACTCATTCTAAACGTCATATGGAGAACCTCATGTTAAGAAAATGTGACAAATGTAACTAACATGTAACATGACTGCCAGTGTCATGTGTGTTGAGGTCTGGTATTAATTAGATGGAGGATGGTGTGGCACTGCTGACTGGCCTTTCACAGCTCATTACATGGTGTCCAATCAGAGCGCAGCCAGCGTGACTGCTGTTTATTTACACACAGAACTTGAAATGGCAGAGTTGGGGCAGCTCCGACACAACCTCAAACACTGAACACTCCAGCACATTGTAACCCTGCAACGAGTCCCAATCAACACAATGTTCTTATTAACACAGACATATACAAGCTCTCACATACACACACTAAGAAAAAGGAATGGCTGTGCATTTTTTTGAAACCACCTGAATTTTTATGCTGCAACAACAATTCTTTCCTAGAGATCAATATAATAATAGTTATGTTAAAGAGATATTAAAGTTTGTAGTAAATTCTATATTTTGAGTTATATGGTCATAGTAAAATGTGCTGTTAGCATCTTCAACTTCCAGATACATTAAAAATTTTATATTTAAATCCACAACGTTTTTTTCATATCCAATTCCTACATTTTTGAAAACAGCTTATTGCCTTTTAGTGAATACTTACCATTTGAGACTATATTCTTCAGAAGGGTGCTTATTCTATTGGTTAAAGGCCACCACGGATAAACTTCTTAAACATTTTTGATGCAACAGTCTCAAATGTCTATAGAAAATAATCCAATATTTCATTTTGAGTGAAATTTTAACTCACAGGAACCCTTGACTCTTTTATGTCAACTTAAAAGTTTGATAGACCTCTCAGATACTATTTCAAATGTATAAAAAAAACATTTTGTACCCATGGATAGATGGAGCTTTTATCACAAAACTGTCATATGAATGGTGGTGTTCCTCAGGGTTCAATATTAGGTCTCTTATTGTTTACCTTTACATCTTGCCACTTTGAAATGCCCGATTGATTTATTGATTAATTATTTTGTTTTGTTTTTTAGCAGCTTTCAGTACATAGACCTCTTGATAGAAGAAGCAATCTGAAACATATATGAAGACTTGCTTCTTGGCTGCTGTCAAATACACTCATACAGCACATCATGCCCCAGCACGGCTTATCCAACAGTCTCAGCTTTAAAATGGTTGCAAAACTTTTTGCAAATCATTTAGGGGATTGGAAAAAGTCAAGTATTTAAATATAGCCCTTGTTGATACATTCACCAATTCTGGCTCTGAGTAAATTTGTTTTGGATTGACACCAAACTGTGCGGTATCGCCCACCCCTGTTGGAGACCACATTCTCATGAGTAAATCAAGAGGACAATCCCACAAAAATGTTTTTTTTTGTACTTTAATGATATATTCTGCTTTGTTGATACTTTACACAAAGTCAGTATGGTTGAACGTGTGTATACCTCCAGGCAATAAAAGACAAACTTGGGTCAACAATTCACAACAGATATGCCCATGGTAGAGAGACAGCATGCACTGAACAAATATAAAAGCAATAACCAGTGTAACATTATTCACAAGAGGATGTGTAGAGTGGATGTATGGACTACATGTAGTGCAAACGGCTCGCGCAGAGCAAACAGATAAAGGTTGGTACTTCAGAGAAAAACACAATGGTCTAAGAAGTCTAAGAATATGATTCAAAGTTTTAAATATTGACTTTGACCACATGCAAAGAGAGACTTTGGAGAAATAACTGAATCGTTAAAAACAGTTTGCAGGATACAGAGGTTTTCATGGCTTTCTATATGAATCATAGAACCATTAACTGTACATTTAAAATGGGTCATAATTTCACAACACTATGTACATACTTTGAACGGCCACATCAAACAGAGGCTACATGTTCAGAAGCACTTCAGGGTCATGACTACAGCTGGACACTTATTGGAATGACCACAACACACTTTTACAGCTACAGTTTATACATTTACAATTAAAGATCGAGAATTCACCAAAACAGCACATGATTAATTCTCACAACAGAAAAATAAACATTTACACTATTTACAAAATCGCTTAACAAATTATCAATCTGAAAAAGATCGACCTGTCAAAAAGTGCATCACCCTGGTATTCACATGTACATAACCATAATTATGTTCAAAAATCCCAGATTCATATTGTCTTCATATAGCTAAGAAGGAATTTGTTAAAGTGGGTTAAGGAATCTCTCCCTGGGAAGGGAATTGAATGAAGACACAATGCTGCCCCACAGTGGTCAGATGAAGTAATA
The DNA here is from genome assembly GCF_963584025.1 of Labrus mixtus. Taxonomy (NCBI): domain Eukaryota; kingdom Metazoa; phylum Chordata; class Actinopteri; order Labriformes; family Labridae; genus Labrus; species Labrus mixtus. The sequence goes on from NC_083615.1 coordinate 22,141,445, forward strand.
CAGTTGTCACTTCACAGTTCAATTTCACATTTGCTTGATGTGGGTTGCACATGCTGGGTATTTACAGAAATATACTAATGGAGCAGGGATTTAAAAGGACTACCACTTAGATCCAACAATGGGAGCCCAGATAGTAAGACTTCTATTTGCATGCAGGGGACATAGCAGGGAATGAAAATAAGATGAATAATGCATAAATGAAGGGTAAAGGGTATAGCATGAAATGATAGAGTGGAGGCCAATAACTTTCATTGAAGGCACTTGGGATTGGCAATGTTTCCAAAGGTATAAGGAAGTCTCTATTAAATAAACCCCATAATATATATACCACTGTATATTAAATATGTCCCACAGTTGGAATTGAAAACATTTCTAGGAAGACTTGGTTTGTTTGTTTCTTTTTCCCTCCCAGAGTTGGATAACAAGATTGATAGCATCGTCTGTTTAATATCAAGCTATGGCTACAGTTAGCTTAGCTTAGCACAAAGACAGGAAAAAATGTACTTGTTCTGCCGCTAAGAGAAGCAGATAAAATGTCAAATGAATGATGCAGGATCTAATGTCATTCACATCCTTCATATATTCCCTTTCAATGGCAGCAGTATGGACCTTTTAAAAGGTATATAATTATGGCATGTTTTACACAAAACCATAGGTTGAAGTAGTTTTTTTCCTTTCTTTTCTTTTTTTTTTTCCTTTTCCCATTAAATGTCTGTAGATACAATACTACTGAGACCAAAAAGTGTATATATCCACATGAGCAATGGGAAAAAATGAGTTAAAAATATCAGTATGTTTCAAATCTGTTCACTATCCTGCTTCCCTTTGAAACAATAAGAGCAGTTTCAGTCAACAGAGCTCCCACCATTTCCACACTCTTTAATTTGAACTCTATCTTATGGATTAAAGAAACGTTAGAGGCTTTAGGGGTGCTGATAAGTGAGTTTATTACCTTTAGAATGAACCAGGTGTGCTGTATCTCTCTGTCCTTTCACAGGCCTTGTGCTAAGCTAAGCTAACTGTTGCTGTAGTTTTATATTAGGCATACTAGCATGAGCAGGGTTTATCCTTTTTGTCTAACTCTCTGCATGAAAGTAAATAAACGGAATTGTCAAGAAGATATCAAACTTAAAAGAAATGTTTGGAGAGATAATGTTTTTGTCAATTTAAATGCAACAGATAAAGATAAACGATACAAACTCACATATTTCTACGTCAACTGCCACACAGGATACTACATTATACAGAAAACACAGATGAGCATGATAGAGTATTAAGTAATTCAATTAACTGTCTTATTTATTCTGATCCGACAACAACTAATATTTGAGTCAACATTGCCACTTAAGGTTGAACTGTACGTACACAATTATTTAAAAAAAATATAACAAGGGAGGACAATAGATACTCAGCACACTATTTAAATTAGAAGCTGTTAGGTGTGTTACCTGTAATAAATATAATTACCAAGGACCACACAGTTTAAAACAGCACAGATATATATATATATATAGATATATGTAATGTACACACATCCAGAGAGTCTGACTCCACACTGGGGCTGTTTAGGTTTATTCTTGATGGTTTCCCTTTGTGCTCTTCTTGTCTCTGTGAAGATGCTCAGTGTCAGCAGTGTTACAGATATTAAAGTACGCACCAGCTAAAGACGACGTATTATTGCTAAAACAGGACGAATGCAGAGGACCACTACCAGGCAGGGTTTGCTACAATATGATACAGTTCAGTATGTAAATGTTTGCCACTTTGATTCTTAGCAGTACAGCGCACAAATGCAACAACAGTGAGACAGACTGTTGGTTAATGTGATGCTCAGGTGAAAACAAACTGCTGGTGTGTTTATGTGTGTGTGTTTATGTGTGTTTGTGTGTGTGTGTGTGTGTGTGTGTGTGTGTGTGTGTGTGTGTGTGTGTGTGTGTGTGTGTGTGTGTACACTGTCAGTCTTTGAAATGCTGCCTGTCCTCCTCAAACTCATTCTGCCGCCATCTTCTCAATGTGGTCGGTCAGCAGCTTGTACTGTTCTGCAGAAAGATAAAACACAGACACATATTTGTTATGGAGCAGCTGTGGAGTCGGACGTCTGTCCACCGGAAGGGTTCTGGGTTCAATACCCAGCTCCTGCAGTCACATGGTGTTTCCTTAGGCAAGACACTTAACCCCAAGTTGCTCCCGCTGCTTCGTCGGCGTCATGTGAAAAGTGTATGAATGGGATTAGTAACTTCTGATGGTCACTTTACATAGAAACCTCTACCATCAGAGTGTGAGTGGGTAGGTGTGACCTGTTGTGTAAAAGTGCTTTGATTAGTCAGAAGACTAGAAGACTCTATACAGCATAACAGGCATTAGACCCAATTTACACTGTCTATCAACATGCGAAACTCCAAATCAGGACACATTCTGATTGGATAATAAGAGGAAGCAAAAGTCAATGTACATACGCAATGGCAATGAAGAGATCTCTCTAACAGACAACCTGTAGCTTTCAAAAAAGGAGTTAGTAAGTTCACTTATAGTTAGACATTACAACTTGATCCATCCATCAGGATTCTTTATATCTATAGATACCAAATCAATAATGATCCTATTGTTTCAGGTTGAATTGTTCCTCTCATGATTTACCTTCATTGAGGTTGCCGATGACAGCCTGCTTCTTCAGGAAGTCATTGCAGAGTTTCTTACTGAGCCCAAACGCCAGCATGTTGTGAGTGAATGTCCTGAAATACACACGTCCCCAAAGTCACATCAGTTCAAATGTAAACTATTGCTGACACAAAATAAATGTATTATTATCATTAGCATTTAGGTGTGCAGTTTGTCCTCAGTGAAAGGATTCATGCTCAAGAGCATTTTTTATTTCAAGTTTTAACATCGTTCAAGGAAGAGGACATTTTGAACACTTATTTAAAAAGTAGGGCTCTTAAATTTAACAACAAAAGAATCTGTAATCCAAGTATTAAATTACAAAGGACGCATCATTTGTCTTCAACATAACCTTTGTCAATATAACGGCACTTATTGACCGCAGTATCTTATTTAACCACCAGGAGCCTCTCCATGCCCTCCTCTTGTTTTAGTTTAAAGACATTACTGCGGCTTCTTCCTCACCCGAGTTGGCCGAAGGCGATGTTCTCATCGATTTTGGAGCTGTCGTCCCTCTCCTCCTGGGTCATATGACACCACCTCTCCCTGCAGCACAGAGACACTCAGAGTCAGCTTTTATCCCAAAGTCTCCACTCGACCTTCAGAACTACTGAAACAGGTCAGGGGTGGATGTCAGAAAATATCGCATGTCAGTGTCTTTCTGACTTTTTCCAGCTGTACAACAGACGGGAACTTGTTTTACACCAATCTGTCAAATGCATGACATTAAGATCATTATCATTTCATACTGAAGAGGATCAGGGCCACATAGCGAACATGTGAAAAATGTCTTTGAGTGTGTTTTTAAACTTGACTTAAAGGCCACTTCACTGCATTGTGGCCTTTTGACGATATTTAAATATCGGAGTCATTTGCTGGCATGTTGTCTTACTGAACTCTTTGCTGAATAATTAAGTGTAATACTGCGCTCAAAGTTCAAAAGTAAAACATGATGATGTTTGAGTTGAAAGATGCTGCAAGTTAATCATCATACTTAAAGGTTGCACAAGCAAACTGTTGTGATTGGACAACCCTACGTTGTCAAAGTATAGGTTGGAAAATGTAGCATTCGAGCCTAGATCATTGTACAAAAGCAAATGTTTGAAGTTTTCTGTCTGACACCCTGGGGTGCCACTGAAGTGTCAGTGTTTACACCAATACCAAGGAACTAATCACTGCGACTCTAACCAGGACTATGTGAGCAGGGCAGGGTTATAGTAAGGCAAGGCAACTTTACTTACACACCTCAGTCAGGTGCCAGGAGCTAAAACCTAAAAGGAAATCCAACACAGTACTGAATCATTATTTCATCTCTGTTAATGTTGTAGTGATTGTATGCTAGAGTGGCGGTCTGATGGCCATAGTGATCAATAATGTCCACTGATACAGTAACTACACCTATATTCTCCGCCTGAGAAAGAATATCAACACAAGAAAAGGTAGAAACCTTTACGAGAGTGAGACTTCAAACTTAAGATTCTGACTTTGGAGTCTGAACTCAAATATGTTTTTCACATGTGGCACAAATCAGCTTCTTCCTTTTGTTCCAGAAACTTTTTTCCAGAGATTGGTAACCATCTCTGTAATCCACCTAAAGAAACCCATGACATCCACCCCTGTACCTCGGATTATTGTTATGAGATGCAAGAAGAGCGACTACATTACGCATCAAAACACATTAAAACAATATCAAAAGCAACAAAAAAAAGACATCAACCAGCTCTCAGCAAAATAATAAAACAACAGGTAATGATGAATTCATAAAGAATCATCATTGGTAACAAGCAGAGGAAAGGTTGTTCTGATATGGAGCACCATCCTGAACTGAGTATTTACATGCAGATAAAAATAAAAGTGTTGATTCTGAAATCTTAGGCTTTTATAGAACATACTTAGCCTATATCTAAAACCATATTAGACAACTAGTTGTCCCGTAAAATGGTGAGGGATAGCTCTGCAACTTTGCACTGCTGAACATTTAATGGGGATAACAAGCGCTGTGACAACAAAGTAGAAAAACATGAAAGAAATCATAAGGTAAGATAATAACAACCAGATCACTTTCTCTCTCTTTGTGTATGGTGCCCACTACCAGTTTGAACCACTAAACCATGACCTGATGGGACCAGCAGAGAGTGTAAAATACATTTTATAATCACATATCTTTTTAATTTTTGTTGGTATTTGAAACTACATTCAAAATTCAAAGTTTATAGAGTCAACGTAGTCATTGCTGTGTTGGTGTAGCCCGTTTTATGGACCGCCAATCCTAAGTTTTGAGGGTGGCATTTTGCTCTTCTACATTTTTTTAAGCCAAAAATGACCACAAGTCAAGAGTGAGGCGCTGGAGAGAAGTAACAGTTACAGTATGGTTGGTAGGTTAGGTGCATCTGACATCCACTGTAACTGTTTGTGCATAGGATGATAATTTTAGCCAATGAAAAACAACTTACTCAGATTGTCTTCAAATCAACTTAACTCAAAAAGCACATTAAGTTAGTTTACCAAGGCAACTAAACATTCACAGGTGGCCAGCCCTACAGCAGACTCAACTCTACACCAAGACCATCACTTACTAAATAAACATTGTGCTGTATTGAAGAAGACTTAAAGTAGTGGTTGAGAACATGAACGCATTAGAAAATGTTTAATAGAGAAAGAATATGGGAAGAAGAAAACTCATTTCATGTGACTTCTATCTGGCTTGTTTGTATCTAGTCGAGTCGCCTCCTGCTGGTCATTAGAAACAACACACGTTTAAGGCCCCTCTGTATCAGCTTCACCTATCAGATCCCAGGATTCCTTTTTACAGTATATAAATGTAATATTTTCAGCAAAAGAAATAAGAGGAAGATGATATAGTGTATTATGAAGCATATTGGCGAGCATTAAAGAGAAAAATACCCCAAAACAAACAAAAATGCAGAGTGGTACCTCAGAAATGACTGTGTTTAACTGTTTCAAGTGCACATTTCTAGTTATTGTTCATTAAAATCTTTGCACTCACTCTGCAGTGAAACACAGAAGCTGGTAAAGATAGTCAAAAAGAGATTGCATATAGGAAATGTGCAGAAAGGGGTGAGAGCAAAAAATCCCATGCAGCGAGACGAATGGTGTGAACATGCAGAGAGCTGTGAAGAGACTGCAGAGGAGCTGCTGCCTCCGTCTCCTGCTCCAGATATAAATACCATCACAGACATTACACAAGGCTTTCATTGCACATCAGGATATTAAATGTGGGTGTGATGCTTTTACTCATCAAGGATGGGCACGTAAAAATCCTTTCAACAGCAGCATGAAAGCATACCAAGGTGAATCACATCACCTATTGGACACCCACACACAACATGCCAACTGAAGTTAGATGAAGGAAGATGAAAGGCAACAGAAAGAAAACGAGGATTTCAGCCTCTGAAGAGCTCAGAAAACAAGCTTAACAACAAATGATGTACAAATAAATATTCAAACACAGTAATCCAACTGTAATTACAATAAAACCACTCCATTAATCCTGTGATGTGGAAATTACTGCCAGCTGGGATTAAGCAGATTATATCTTTTAATGAATACACCGCTGTGTCTCAAACTAGACTTCCTGACGTCCTACACTAAGGCCATCCTATTATTTTTTAAGAGAGCACATGAAGGAAAACTCAAAGTTGGACGCAGAGCCATTTCTGGACCTTGAGGGTTCCCCTTCAACCCAATGTAACGCAGTAAATATTAAATTCCCATCTATGCTAGAACTCTGAGTTTAACAGTGTGGCTGCAATTTTGCCACATAAGATCTCAAATGTTAATTTGGCTTCGTTGGGTTGTTTCAACAAGCACAACCCATCCAACAAAATCTTTTAACTAGGTCTCATGTCAATTCAGATATTTGTTTCCAAGCGTCTGCCGCACTGATCCTACCTGACAGATTATACAACACAATATGTTTTCCTAGAAGATTGGTGATACAACTGCCAGGCCTACTGTCCTTCTTCTCCTCTCTGCCTTTATTAATCTATTCATTGTTTTAGGGCAGCGGACAAACAGAAGGACAGACCTCTCAGACTTCTCTTCATCCTGCGTTCCCCTGCTCGGCAGCAAGGCACAAGGAGACAAAGGGTCAAAGTCAACATGCAGCAAGGAGGAGAACAACAACAGCTTGTAGACAGGGGGGGGGGGATGTAGAGAAGTGAGGAAAGGAGAGGAGAGGAGAAAAATGAGGAGAGAAGAAGAGGTGAAGGGCAGGAGGAGATTATCAGCAGTGTTGTTTTTGGTTGAAGCCAGCAGCACTTCACTTCAGGATTTTAAATTTGAATAGACAGAAACAGTGACAAGAACAAAACAAACCTATCATGCTTTATTTTTTTCTAGAAGACTTTTTTTGTTATAAATAAATAGTTCCACTAATCCAGACTCACCTAGTAGTTGGTGATCTTTTCGTCCTCTCACAATGGACAGCATCAAAAAAAGCTGCGTTCCAAAATCGTAATGTATGCCTGACAGAGACAAGAGAACACAGATTACAGGTTTACTTCCTGATCCAGATCACAGAGTCTTAAAGCGAAGCTGCAAATGAAAACCATTGATCGCTAAGAATTAAGTCATGTAATCATAAATCTGGTCAAATCTGCCTTTTCTTGACGTTTCTCCGCGCCAGATCATGAACACACACGGTCACTAAGCTGCGACATTATTCACTTTAAAGTGCTTTGAATGATGCTAAATGTAGCAAGTCTGCACATCGCAATACATCCTGATAAAAGGTCTAAGTAGCATCAGAACCAACCTGGGCCCTAGTTTTACATAGAAGTTAAGGTTCAAGGTTTCAAGGTTTCTTTATTAACTCAACTCAACTTTATTTATATAGCACTTTAAACACAACATAGTTGATCCAAAGTGCTGAACATTGCAGAAACAAAGCATTAAAAAGTAACAGACAAGAACAACAACAATAAAAAATAAAAATAACAAGTGACAGTTAATTACAGTGTAACACAAGAATAACAGAGCTATGGGTTTTTTGTGCTTGATGGGTTACTGTACATTAAAAGCAATTGAGTAAAAATATGTTTTAAGGCGAGTTTTAAAAACACCAATAGTGGGAGAGAGACGGATGTCTGGGGGCAAAGAGTTCCATAGTTTTGGTCCTGCAATAGAAAAAGCCTGATCCCCATTGCACCTTGTCCTGGATCTAGGCAGTGACAGAAGGTTTTGTGCTGATGACCTAAGACCTCTCACCGTTTTATATGGGATAGGAGTTCTGAGAGGTAGGCGGGGGCAAGTCCACTTAATGCCTTAAACACAGTCAGAAGTATTTTAAAATCAATCCTCAGCTTGACTGGCAGCCAGTGTAAGGAGGCAAGAACTGGGCTGATATGATCTCTTCTTTTTGACCGTGTTAGGACTCTGGCTGCTGAATTTTGTATGAGCTGAAGGCGGGATAGAGATGACTGAGTGATACCAAAATAAAGTGAATTACAGTAATCGATGCGAGTGGATATGAATACGTGAATAACTTTCTCCAGGTCGGAATAACATAGGATTGCTCTTAATTTTGAGATGGATCGGAGCTGCATGAAGCTTAATTTTGCAACCTGATTTATTTGTTTGTCAAATTTTAGTGCTGAATCAAATATTATGCCAAGATTTTTTACCTGAGATTTAACGGACTGGGACAATGGGCCGAGATGGGGTGAAATTGAGTCTGCCAAGTGCTGTGGACCAACCAAGATAACTTCAGTTTTTTTGTTGTTGAGCTGGAGGAAGTTTGTGGCCATCCAAGATTTTACGTCTTGAAGACAATTTGTGAGGTTTGTGAGTTTGTTGTAGTTGTTTGGTTCCAGGGGGAGGTAAATCTGTGTATCATCAGCGTAACAGTGGTAAGATATGTTATATTTTTCAAAAATTTGGCCTAGCGGGAGTAAGTAAATGGAGACGAGGACTGGACCAAGTATGGAACCTTGGGGAACATCACAGGGAATGGGGGCAGAGGAGGATGAAAAGTTACCAATGGAAACACTGAAAGATCTGTTGGATAAGTAGGACGAAAACCAATTTAAGGCAGTACCAGAGACCCCAACCCATTTGTTTAGTCTCTGGATGAGAACTGAATGGTCAACTGTGTCGAAAGCTGCAGTTAGATCTAACAGTAGGAGAACAGAGCATTTACCAGAGTCCGCAGCTAAAAGCAAGTCAATTGTAATTCTGAGAAGTGCTGTTTCAGTGCTGTGACGAGCTCGGAAGCCAGATTGGAATTTATCAAAAATGCAGTTCAGCGCTAGATGGGACAATAATTGATTGAAGACTGTTTTTTCTAGGATTTTTGAGATGAAGGGGAGTTTGGAGATTGGTCTATAGTTATTTAAGACTGTAGGATCTAAATTTGTTTTTTTCAAGAGTGGCTGGACAACAGCATGTTTGAATGACTTCCAGAGAGTTATTGATGATTAAGAGAATACAGGGGCCAACGGTGTCTGTAACGTCCTTGAGGAGATTGGTAGGAATAATGTCTAGACAGCAGGTGGAGGTTTTGATAGAAGAGATTAGTTGATGAAGTTCTGGTAAAGTAATCAAGGTGAAAGAATTTAGAACCGATGTGTTCTTGGAGGGAATTAAAAGATTATTTACAGGTGGACTTATACTACTTATACTTATACTAATTAGTACCCAAAGGTAAATTTGTTGTGCAGACAGGAATTCAGCGTTCCAGAGATAAGAGGATGCTGAAAACCCACTGAAACATTAATCAACCAACCCACTTAAATGGGGTGGTTGGCTAATGTTGCGGCCTTAACAGCCTGTTGCTGAGAATCTACTAACATTCTGTCAAGGTGAATAATTTAGACCCCAAATTATGGGAAAAAAACAAAAACACAGGGCCCAGGTTTAAAATGACAAAATACACATTCCTGTACACAATATTTTACTTGATTCTCAAAATTTTTCAAATGATTGATACCTTCATCCCATGCCCCCTAAAAACTAAAAACTACACCCCAAAAAAACAAGAAAACCTAAGCTGTGATGAGAGGGGTCACTAGCCAAATCCTTCTTAGCTGAAATGATTATTATAATTCATAATTGATAATTCAATCAGGGCTGATCTGAGGGGTTTTGTTTTGGGCTTCACCATTAGAGTTTAGTGTAAACGCTGCCATCTCAATCTTTAAAGCCTGGAGTCGGTATCTAAAATTCAGGATGCAGATTTTCAGTAGAATACAATATGTCTTTTACTCTTAGTTACTGAATGATTGATTTCTGTACGTTCTTCAGACAGTCTCTATGAACCTTAAAACTGCAAAATAACAAATACACGTTTGGCTACTGTTTAAGGAAGGCAGATGCTGTATTGGTTATTTTTTTTCCCTTAAAAGGTCACATATTAAACTCCTTTTCAACAAGTTTAAATAAGTCTCAGCGGTACCTAAACTCTGTGAAGTTTCTTGCCAAATATCCACTCTGATCCTGTATTTGATCATGCCTATAAACCCCTTTTTATCAGCCATGCTCAGAACAGGCTGTTTCTGTTTCCGTAGCTTTAAATGCAAGTGAGCACCATGCCCATTTCTTTACAGTGACAAGGCAGACTCAGAGGGCAGAACAAACACCTAGCTGTGGGAGTGTCTCCCACCTGAGGGAGGGGTTACTGCCCTTTGTGATGTCACTAAGGGAAAAACTCTAAACGGCCTGTTTGAGGACACATTTTCTGGAAAGTGAAGCAGGCACAAGATGGAGAGGATGGACTTTTCTCATCTTTGGGGGGTTTGTAGACAGACTAGGGACACATATTAGTGTTAGAACATGGTAGAGTGTATTCTGCATAATATTTGACCTTTAACTTACCATATGGGCTGCTGCTTCAGGTGAGTGTAAAGGTACACCTTTTCACTTTTCTTTTCCTCTGGAGCATCTGACACTGGGATGGAAGAGGAGCTCAGTTAACATCTCAATCACATTTTGTAAAAGCTAATAGATTAGTGGAGGAGGGAAAAAAACACTCCTTGGACTGTCTATTATTGTAATAATCTCAGCACAGTGATTTGAAATTCACTATACCTGGTGATCTGGGCTTCGTCTCAACTGTTCCTTCACTTTCCCTACAAATGAAAAAGCAGGAGAGAGAAAATGATTGAAGCCTGGACACGACTATGTTATGAAAAAAAAAAGACTTCAGAAGAGGAGAAGCGTCTTCTCACTCAGTCTTTGTAGCCACCGAGCTCCTCAGCTTGTTTTCCAGGCCTCCAAAGAAACCTTTGACATCTGACTTTGACGTGTTTTTAAGGAGGCGCTCGGCTGCACCTTTCTTCACAGACAGCCAGGAGTTGGCCTTGTTGAGGTATGAATCCAGACTAACTGGAGGACCCCGATCCAGCAGCTCAGAGGGGGAAGGCTGAGATTTCCCTAAAGCAGAGGACAGCAGAGAGTTCAAAACAATCGATCAACGGTAGATATACAACTTAAGGTTATCCTGTACTGTATGTTTTAACCATGTTACAATGTACCAATAATTATTATTATTTATTTGTCCTGTTTAAAAAGATTTTAAATAAAAACCATAACAGCTTCAGTATTTCTTATTTTTGAACAGAAGTCTTTGGTCTTTTATGTCAACATGTTGAACGTTCGTATCTCAAATCACATAATCACGTTTCATGAAGCACAGCCGAAACATGCTTTTTACATTTTTTCTTTTTTTGGGGGGGCTTTTTGTGCCTTTAATGTAGAGATAGGACAGTGGATAGAGTCGGAAATCAGGGAGAGAGAGAGAGAGAGTGGGGAATGACATGCAGGAAAGGAGCCACGGGCTGGATTCGAACCTGGGCCGCCCACTTGGAAGACTATAGCCTCCATACATGGGGCGCGAGCACTAACCACTGCGCCACCAACGCCCCTGCTTTTTACATTTTTTAATTTTAAAGGTCTGTCACATTTTTTTATACTTTATAGTACTTTTGAGAACATCCTTTAGTCTATATACTACAGATTTTTGGGGCATGAAGTATCTTTTTAAGAAGTTTTTTTTTTTGTAAAAATACCAATGTAGCCATGATTATCATTATACTGCAGATAAAACTACTAAAATGCTTCTGCTGCTCATAAAAATTTGCATTTTTGTTAACAAGCTAAATTCTATTTAAAAACATTTGAGATATTTTCTTCTTTCTCTTTGTGAATGGATGAATGAAGTTAAACTGCTGCAACTCAGTAAGTGGGAAATAAAAAAACAAAAAAAGAGTTCATACAAAAATATCAAACAGCACGCACGTCCAAATAGTTCAGTATTGGTTGTTTCACAAAAACCAAATCCAAATACAGAGAAAGAAAGCGTTACATGTGGTGATAATTAACATTAAATGTTTATTGGAGCTGCTTCTGGTGTGCGGACTTCGTCTTTCTCAGTCTTTAAATCTTTTCAGAGACCATCAGGTTTGGATGGATCTGCCAGTGTTCATAGACTTTAAGACTCAAACTACAAAGTCTTCCTCATCTGATACAGACTACAAATGAAGAGATACTCAATGAATAATTTACAAGAATTCAATGAAAAAAATTATATTTTGATCACTAATTTGATCTAGATTTGTGAGACAGCATGTAAACCTGCTTCACTGCCTGCATACTGTAAGAGAATTCTTGAGTCATTCTTGGATACATATTGTAGTTCAGATTCATTTTTTGTGTCAAAGTGCTTTTTCCTTATTTTTTGATCCACAATCTAATTTATGTCAACACTATATGCATAAGGGCCTCTAATTGGAACCTGGCTTTATCTGTCGTAACATATGGAAACACCTGGCTAGTATAAAGGGACTGGGCCTTAAATTGGGATGGGCTTTTATTTGGTGTTTTACGGTATTATCATTATTATTAATTTCTAAGTTGCTTGTATAACGTTTTAATTGTCTAATGTTTTCTAAGGTGAAGAGTTCCCCCCTACCCTCGTGGTGTCTTCTGAAAGATCACTACTGAGTCACAGCACTTGAAATCCTGAAGTAGAACCAGTGGAGTGGAATACGGATGGAGCAGGATAACTTTGAACAGACACACGTACTCTTTTATTTTTAGGTCAAGATTCTTTGCAGGTAAAATGTGCAGGAGACCTTTTAAAGCCTTTCTCTTCGCTCCTTAAAGCTGCCTTCTGCAGGTTTATGTGTATAGAGAGTAATACAGGATCTGACTGCAGACTGATGTTGATTAAATTAATGTTGTGTTCTCTGTGTTACACAAATCACTCAAAGCTTCCTGCTTGCAGCATGTTTTGTGTTGCGGTGTGTCTGCAAGACAAACCACAGAGACGACCTGTGCCAGTTACACTCTGAATCATCACTGGGGAGTGATTTTCATTGGACCACGCAGAGCTCTGTTTACTTTGCTGTGTCAACTTTTCACTATTGCAATTTAGGGTTTCTTGTGTTGTGCAAAGAAAGTACTTAACACCACGCTGTGTTGTGAAAGAATAGCAAGTCATAGTTTGAAAAGAGGAGCTCCTCTAATCCTGGGCTCATACTACGGCACTTTTTCAAATCCTTACTGATTTTGAAATGGGGTTGAATCCCATGCACAAGGAGAAACTTCACAGATATTACCTCTCTAATCTCAGACATGCAAACACACAACATTTATAAAAAATGGCACAAAACACACTGAGGGGTTTGGGCTCAACATACAGACACACTGTGATCTTATATGATCTTGTGATGTCGTGTAGAAGTCAATGTAAACAAAGCAGAGAATGCTGTTGGGCAAGAAGCTGCTGCAATAATGTTCTATAAAGAGTGAAAACAAAAGGCTCTATGCGGTTTCTTTATTCTTCAGCAAGAACTGGTGGTGAGATTTCAACTATCACTTATCAGATCTGTCAACACCAGCATCCTCGAAAATGTTGACCACAAGGTTGAATCATTTCAAGACGCTGCCTCGCTGGTCCATCTCAGAAAGTACCAACGTAATCATCAAATCTTACCGATGTAGAAGTATGTGAAGCACATAGTCATGAGGTTTTTGGCGGGGCTGTAATCATCCATCTGGTAACATCTGTAACACACAATCACTGTAATGTTGATCCTGTCTTCACTTGTTGCTACTGTATTCATATAAATGACTTTTTATTACAAAGATTATTAGGTGGTACTGACGTATTTTTTTCAGCTTCATTAAAAAAAACCCAACCCTCACTAAATGACAGGGTGATATTTTCTTAAACATACACTGATTTTTTCATTTTTCCTATCTAACCACATGTAGAGCAGCGGGTGTGTGTGTGTCACAGCTGAAAAAAGTCTCAATTGTCACGTTTGCTCTTATTTGAGTAATATTTTCTAAAAACTTTATTGAAAGTTTGCATTTAAACCTTTATCCAATAAAAGCCAAACGGGCTGTAGAATAAAAATATTTCTGTCAATTTTCATGGGAAAACTGAAGTGCGGCATCCCCTTCACAGTTACACAGGTTCAGACGATTATGATATCTTAGACTCACTCAAACAGCATGACTGCAAACGACTGCACCAGTCTGTAGAAGGTGGCTTCACTCACACATTTGGAGTGGCAGCGCTGTGAACAAAGAATGACAGAGGGTGGTTTAGGTTTAAGATTATCACATCAAATCAGCTGAGGTGAAGGAATAAAAATCCAACAATTATTACGGACTCCACGACTTATCTAAAAGGAATTGACTTGAATATGCGACATTTTGTTCTTCTGACCCTTTGCCTTCTTTTGACAGAGCAGCTGTAGAGATACAGGAAATGTGTGGAGGAGAGAGAGGGGGAAGACATGCAGCAAAGGGTTGAAGTAGTGGCTGCTGCAATGAGGACTGCATCCTCTGTGTATTGGGCACATGCTTTAACCGCTGGGCTATACAGGTGATTAGTTCTTTCAATGGCGTTTCTATGACTCGTATGATTCTTATGCCAGTGCACTAAAATAGAATAGTTGTTTTTCCAAAAAGGTCATACACCGCATCATTTCCTCTTCATCCCCATATTCACCTGTGCACTGACGTATTTGGCAAACCACTCCCGACCTTTGCCGTTCTCTCCGCTGCACAGCTCTCCAAAGCGAGCCTGCTCTTCCTGGTCAAAGTCCTCCCTTTGGAAACAAGAACAAAAAAAGTCGTTATGGCACTCATTTGCAGACCCTGTGAAAAGACAGGCTTCTCACAGCTGGCTGTGTTTACTGCAGGATTTATGAGACAGGTTTTTATGATAACTGGAAAAGGTCTGTGACAGACAAAGAATGAGAAACAGGAAACATTACGAATAACCCCTCTTTTATGTGGACATTCAGTCAGTGGCATAGTCAGTAAAACATGCATCACTGATCCAAAACAAGATAGATCTACAAATATGTGAAAGACATTTGTACAGAAAAATTTGCATATTTCTAAATTCTAAAAATATATTCTTCATATGCTTATGAAAATGTGATTGCATCCCAACAGGTCATACATACAGGTAACATGTAAATTCATTTTGACTATGCAAACATGAAGCAAATTTGCTTTTTTTTTTATGTTGTATTTTAGACCTAGGTCTTCAAAAAATGTTTTTTTTTTGTGGAGTCCTCAATGAGAAATGTAGTAAATCAAAGCATTATGTGTGTTAAACTTACAGAAGGTTGAATTGTCTCCACATAGTCTGTGTGTACCAGAATGAACTGCAAGTGTCACCGTGCTCTAATTGTTCAATTAATTGTTCAATAATTAGCTTTCATATATTGAGGGAGAGAATAAGCTCTTCTTCTGTACATACAGTACTACACCCTCATCACACATAACACGTCAAACCTTTATAATCTGTAGCCTCTAAATGGTATTTTTGTTTAATCCACTATTTTTCTTCCTGCTTTTTCTCTTGACATTTAAGGAGGATTCACAGGAACTTAAACATGAAAGTTCAGACTGAAGTTTGGGAGCAAATTTAGGAGGCTTCAGGAGGAACAGCTCGGAGAGAGACATTTGCAACAATAAATAAATGAATACAGCGACCTCAAATTTAGCAGAACTAATATCAAAAGAGTGTTGCCATTAATAGCAGGATGCAGTTAAGAATGTTTTTTTCTATATTTCATCAGGCTCAACATGTGTCATGTTTGGAGACAAAGCTTGACACTTTTTTATTTTTTATTTTTTTTTAAGATAAATTTTTTGGCTTTAATGACTTTTATTCTAGAGAAAGGACGGTGGATAGAGTCATAACCCGGGGAGAGAGAGCGAGAGTGGGGAACGACCTGCAGGAAAGGAGCCATGGATCGGATTCGAACTTGGGCACTTACCACTAGGCTACCGGCACCCCAAATGTCACCACTTATTGGAGGATTGCTGTGTAATTTAAGTTGATTAAGGACACCTGGGGTGAGAGTGAGAGTGGGGAAGTGGAACAGTTTTTCGACTGCAAACGGCAGCTTAAGATTGAAGTGACAGCGATCTGATTTGTTTATAAACCTATTGGCTTTAAATGTATATTTATTCTTTTCAGACTGATGACAGAAGTATTCTGAAGTTATTTACCTCTTATTGGTGGTTTGACCATGAATCGGTACATCAAACAGTATAAAAAGAAAAAATTGTGAATTGACTTACTTTCCATGAAACACCTTCTCCACATAAGCCTTCATGAACTTCCTCCTCTCCACTGTGTCGGCGTCAGCGTCTTCTCCGCTGTGCGCCGACGAAGATGACGACCTCCTCAGCTCCCACGCGTCAGAGGGCGGGTCCATGTCATTCTCACTGTCTGCGGACTCTGTTGCATCGCTGTCATTGTCTCCCTCCTCTTGGTGGTGGTGGTGGTGGTGGGGGTGAGAGCCATGCTTGGTGGGTGCCATGGGCTCTGGCAGTAAAGGCTGCTGATGAAGTCCTGTGGATGACCTGGGCTCTGGGGAGAAAATGTCTGTGTGGCCTTGTTGTTGACCTCCGTCTACACTCAGCGTTGAGGCCCCTGAGGGCAGGTCGAAGTCTATGAGGTTGTCCACTGCCACACCCTCCATGTTAGAAATGATGAGTGGGATAGCTGGAGGTTTCAGCTGAGGTCATAGACACTGTTTGACTTTGCAGACCCTCCCATCCCCCGAGGATGCTGACATCAAGTGAACTCACAAGCCCAGTGCATCTGTGAACAGATTAAAAATAAAATTAGCATCACGGTCCTCACTGACATTGTCCTCAGACTTGGCAACCATATAGTGCAATAAGTCACTCACTACTGTTACCTACAGAATGTTCATTTACACTGACTATTGTGTCAATATTTACTACATTATGAGTACCAGGATGATCTACTCATAACAGTCAAAAAGTTGACTTTGGAACAATTGGAGACTTCTCACCCTACATCTAAATGGTTACAGCGTGATCATTTATTTTCATTTTATTAAGACCAAACTGAAATCAACAACACAAAGGCTGGCTGATATGTTCTTAAAGGTAAACTCCTGCACACTATCTAGACTACTTTGCAAATAATCATATATTGGCAATGTTCCAGTACCAGACATTCATCAGGTATTTGTTAGACAGTGTGCAAGAATTTACCTTTAAGCTTTCGATGGACACATTGCTCTCCTTTGCACCTGTCTTTTTATGTTTTTATTTTATTTTGAATTATATTGTTTGATTTATGATAATCATGCTCAAGTTTATGTGATAATGCACCAAGGCTTCATGTATTTTCTAAAATAATATCCAGTTGTCAAATAAAAGTCTTTATAAAAGCGCTTTAACACCTTCCCATTCACACACTGATGGTAGAGGCTGCTATGTAAAGTGACCATCAGAAGTAACTAATCCAATTCATACACATTCATACGCCACCAACAAAGCAGCGGGAGCAATTTGGGGTTAAGTGTCTTGCCCAAGGACACATTGGACATGTGGCTGCAGGAGCTGGGGATCGAACCCGAGAGACGACCGACTCTACCAACTGAGCCACAGCCGCCAGATGCCAGGTGGGGCAGCTACAATTTTTTGGGGCCTTGTACAAACAGATGACCAATAGGACGAGTTAAATACAAAGGCCTTCCTCTTATACAAGCCTGCTTAAAATAAATGCCTGGTATCTAAACCTAAGTCACCCTAAATGACTGTACTTTATTTGAATCAACATAAAGATTTACTTTTTGTTTAAATGTGTGGAAATACAAATGGGATTTATTCCGATGGTTGTTATAAATAATGTGAGCTCTGTGGGGCCGGTTTATGTTGTCTACAATTTAAAAAAAATGTCATGATAGAATACTATTTTGCCTCTGGATTGGAGGCAGCAGGAACAAGAACTTTAAGCTCTTCCATCCTTTTATTACAGTAACGAACCTCTGCATATCACTTTCCAGTTCACAGAGGAAAAGGGAGTGAGGAAAACAAGCAAGAAAAACACAGATCACAGAGTTTCTGAACCAGAATCGTTTGGCTTTCACCTTTGCTTGTAGCAATGAAATCTCAACTGACTATTCAGCATAAATGGATTCTAACAAGGTCATTTTAATTCATTACCCAGCAAGCATGCAGACGGGAAAGTATAGATGGAAACCACAAAGACAGGAAACACAGATCTTAATCTTCATGTCTGCTGCACATCTGAACCTTTAATATTGTTGTAATACTAAAAAAACAGCACACTGACCTGGTCTAACTTTAAAGAAATGAGCCAACCAAGGAAAGCACAGTTACACGAGTCTTTACCCTGACCTTGTATGCTCTGAGACGGAAAACAGCAACAGCTGCCCATCCTGCTCTCTGTCTGCGGGCTAATCTGCTGCAGCTCCTCTAGCACAGGGCACCATTTGGCCTTCTGACTACATATGAACAGTTATAACTTTGTTACACACACACGGACACACAGACACACGGACACACACACACACACACACACACACGGACACACACACACACACACACACACACACACACACACACACACACACACACAGGTCTGGTCCGGAGCCCTTGGGTCAACAGTATGTTTTGGTTGGCACTCTGAAGATGAGGTAGTTTGTTATATAAATCTGTGTTTAGTGAATAAAACCAACAGTGACGCACATAGACACATCATGAGTGCAAGATAAACACACATGCACATCAGCAGCACAGCAGCAAGCGTAGACTATGTAGTGGGTATTAATGACATCATAAAAAGGAGGAGAAAACATGATGAAGGGGAAATCACCTCATTGCCTTTTCCAAGTGTTACCCCTAACCAGTTTTATTCATATACTTTATGTAGTGTTGGAGTATTCAAAATTGGTCTTGGTCTCAAGACCGGTCTAGGGACCACATTTTGAAGGTCTCGTCACGGAATCGAAAGGATTTTTAATCTGTCTTGTCTCGGCCTCAGACTGAGCAGACTCCAGATTTTAAATCAAGACCGGTCAAAACCACCACTGATCTGCTGTTTTTCCACGTAATCACTGTGATTAGCAGGACAACGCCTGTTTCTTCAAACAACAAATAACTTAAATTCATTCATTTTATCCCCCAGTTATGTCCACAACCTTTCCAATGTTCACCGTCTAAATGAGTTACACGCCCCCTGCACACAAGATGATGATTATTCAGTGATATTTATGGTCTTGGTCAGTCTCAATCCCTAAATGTCTCGGTCTTGTCTCGGTCTCGGAGCACTTCGGACTCAGGTTTGTCTTGGTCTCGGTTAGTGTGGTCGTGACAACAACACTATCCCAAAGGGGTAATTTTATCTGCACTCTCTGTTGAGAGACATGCTACTCAAACACTGGTCCGAAATAATACACACATGCAAAAGAAATGTGTATATCAATGCTTTTCTGTCATTCTTAAATCTCTTTATTTGCCAATACATTAGCTGATGGAGGGAGTAAGTGTCATTGGTACATTTGTTGCAGAAAACAGGATAAAAGCTAACTGGATCAGCCTAATAGGACACCAGTGATGGGTCAGCTAGAGTTCAGAGGACTGAAGCTGCAAAGCTAAAAGAAGGCTGAAAATCAGACCTCACACAATGGATCTTGAAAAAAAGACCAAAAAAACAAACAACAAAATCAACCGAAGCTGCATGTACTGTATCTAGTACAGAACCAACAGACATCTTTAAATCAGTGAATATTGTCTTCCCACTGACATATTGATATTGGCCTTTAAGTTGGCTGAAATTTAAACTTTTTACAGGAAATGATGAAGAAACAGCGCTGAAGAAATGGGGTCATCACTCGCATTTTTAAGAGAGAACACTCTGACTCCATAGTATATACATCTTTAGCACTGTATACGGTATATAAAGAACAGACACAAGGAAAATGTCTGTTTTCATTCCATCTTAAGAACTAATCATGCTTTATCACACATGATCTAGTGTTGTTCATTTTCAGTATTGGTCTATAAAGAAATACAAAATAGGTTCCAATAGGCTCCATTCAGGAGTTCTATGCTGTTTGCTGATACTGCTTCAACACCGGAAGCTGTTTTATCACATCATCAGAATCCTTCTGCTACAGCTGTCACACTCACCACAATGACTTATGTGAGAAAGTCTGATGGTCATCTGACATCTACAAGGCATCAGCATATCTGTGTCATTATCATTTAAAAGTCTGTGTGATTAACGCTGCCGTGATATTCAACATCCTGAGTGCAGGGTCAACAAACAGGACACAGACACAGTTTTCTTCGTTGGGACGTTGTGCATGTGCCATTCCTCTCTTTTGTACAAGAACTCTTGCTCTTAATAAGCCCACCATGAGTTTTTTGTTGTTGTTGAAGAGGCAGTGAGGTTCCAATATGGTGACGGAGCATGTGGCTCAGTCTTACTGGTGATGTTGGAAGTGTGAAATGTCGCTGGGATGATGTTGTTCTACCCTCACAGCTTTTATTCTTATAGGCCTGAGCTGATCAAAGATAGCAGCAGAGAGCCTCAGTCAGTCATGATTCTCTGCAGGGGATGGATGGCAGAGGTACAATCACCTGCAGGCCAGTGACGCCATTTGGCCTGAGTAATGTGTCCTGTCTTCCTGTCCTGCTACGGCCACTAAAGTTGAAGGCACAAAAAACACACACACACACGCACACAAAGATGCAAGAGGACTCTGTAAATCCTTCACTCTGACTGCAGAGGCTGCAGTATTTCTGCTTCCATGAGCAGGAAGGGGGAGCCCCCACAAACCCTCAAACACATACAGTCACAACCTGCCCCCGCATCAACACCATCCCTGCATGTGATGTGCGCAGGGGGAGGGGCTTACATAAAACTACAGTACTTTGTGTGATTTCGTGTAGAGGATCCCTGCTTGTTGCTGCCAGCTATGCACCAAACATCACAAGACCTGTCCTGGTCTCTGCTCTCTTCCTCTGTGTTTTGCTGCATGATTCTCACATGAAAGTTGGTGCTGTTATGCAACGCGCCCCTGAGCCTCTCCCACCCCCAGGAAGTATCATTCAGCCCACTCATATGTAAAAAAAAAAAAAACATAGTAGAGCAAGATATGAGGTGCATTTACCCTTAACACTCAAGGTGATGCAGTTCATCCATCTCTGTCACCCCGGCTTTATGAGCAATATGCAGCAAATGCAAAGCCATTAATCACCTTTTCTTATATGTCAAATACTGTTTCATAGAAAATCAATTCAGCATGTGAACAAGGTCCTTTCAAAGTCCCAATAATGGCCCACTAGTCCATTATCCAAAGTGTCCTCTGTAGCATTCCTAAACAAAGCTTTGCCTAACTGAAGCTGCCTGCAGAAACCAACACCACACTAGGGACTTCACTGACCCACAATCCTTTTGGCTTCCTTCAGTAATTTGAGACTGAAAGTTGTTTCCATTGTTGTGTCTACTGGGATGCTTCAGTGACAAAAACAAAAGCAGTGAGTCCATTCTTTGTGTTACTCGTTCTTGATACTTTGGACTAACAAGGTTGTTTCCCATACCTCCCCCTGGCTCCTTTTTTCTTTCTATTTTTTTTTAGGTTTTTTTGGGCCATTTTTGCCTTTAGAACAGCTGAAGAGAGACAGGAAATGTTGAGAGGAGAGAGTGGGGGGGACGACATGCAGCTAAGGGCCGAGGTCGGATTCGAACATACAGCAGCTGCGGTGAAGATTATAGCCTCTGTACATGGGGCGCGCAACATTACCACTAGGCTATTCGGTCTCTTAAACATGCTTTTTACTGATACATTGTTAACTTATTTGCTTGTCATGCTATAAAGAGTCCAATGACGGCTCAAAGTGAGACTGTGACAGTCACCACAGCAAAGCTCATCAAGCAGCATCAGCCGACAGGTCAAACAGAAATGTTTGTATTTGTGATAATGCCTCAGTATATGCTTACATACTATGACTTCTCCACTGTCTTTACGTTTGTCGTGCCTGAGGTCTGTTTACAGTGTCTGATCTTATGACTTCACGTGATTCTTTTCTTGCTCTGCTGAAATTCTTACTAGCAATCTCCAGAGTTTACCAGAGTCTGCCTTTTCTTGACTGAAAAAGATTTACAGTTTGTGCAGGAATTCATGTAATATATAGGAGTCAGGTGTAGATGCATCAGGTTTATGTTAATGTAATGGTTAGCAACTATAAGACTCACTGTTATACTTCATTTTAATTGTATTCTATTTCTTTGTTATCGGTTACGCACAATACAAACCGTCTTCTACCTGCTTGGAAATAAACCTCACTCTGACTCTTTAAATATTAATACTGACAGAAAGACCAAACTAGGAAAGGGTACCCCAAGTCTCTCAAAAGAAAAATGTTATGCATTTTTTAAAGATTACATTTTTGGCTTTTTATCCCATAATTTGACAGGACAATAGACTCCAACCATGGACTGCCCGCTTGTAGGACTAGCCTCCATGGGATGCGACCTAACTGCTAGTCTGCTCAGCTAAACGGCGCCCCGAAATGTATGACTTTTCAAGACCTTTTAAACTCCAATTATACTCTCTGTAGATGGCAGACGAGGTTGACTTCTCTTGTACACTTTATGTCCAAAATATGAATCCATAGTCTACTTAGCTAGCTAGCTTACTCACTAAGATGACAGGCTTGCATGAAACATTAAACATGACTACAACTCCCCTGCTAACAGCAGTTAAGATGGACATACAAGTTCCAATTCTAAGGCAAGGAGCTCACTTTAGCATTGAGTAAGGACATTTAGTTTTCTTTCCTGATTGCTGGTTCACACCAGAGCTCCTGCATACTCCCACTGCCAAGAGCATAATGCAATGCAGTTATGGTAAGAGCACCTTTAATGTCCTAACCTCAGAGTCAGTCACCCAAACTGTATCCTTTAAGCCAGAGTTACTCCCCGACATCTCTCCTAACCAAAAGTATATCCCTTGACCCGTCAGACTTCAAACTGCCACTGAGTTCTTGCAGACCTTCACTTTATCTGGACCAGACTCAAACACTCTTTAGGAAGGGAGACAAGCGTTTAGGATGCAGGAATGTCAAGTTGACCGAAGCCTCTTTCCGAGTAGCTTTGGCACTTTGGAGCCAAATAAGGGTAAACAATATCAGTTGGAAGTGTCTGTGTGAGTCACCTGTTAAAGGCATAAAAAGGCTGCTGTTAGCTGTTATCAGCTTCTGTCACCAGTAAGTGGGAACTACTCTCTCGCAGCCTTGTATGACTGACAGGAGCAATAAAGTCATATTATTACAATGCAGCTTGAATGCAGAAAATCCCATCACTGAGTCAAATATGTATAGTTTCTCACTTCACAGCACGTTCATTTTTTTATTGAACATAATATTGTCAAATATGTAATTAAAAGCACCGTTCAGGTATACTAGTGTCACAGTGCCAGAGCACCTCCCATCACATGCTTCATTGAATATGTGTGACAAGGAGAAGTGGCTGCTGATAAGTTAGGTGCTGAACCTCGGCTGATGTTGGCCAGTAACAGCTAGGGGACTGTACTCACAGATATAATCTCCTCACCACAGGCAAACCTCACCAAACAACAACACCAACTCTGTTTTCAGGGACTATTTGTACTCGCAGAGACGGAAAACAGCAGCACCACTTCGGCCCTATACAGATAGACATCATCAGTCATTTAAGCATATTATTCATTTACACAGAAATGTGTCTCATTAAATGTGTTTAGAAAGATAAACAGTTCTTAAAATGACTGTACAGAACATATAATTCAGAAAACAATGCTTGAAGTGAATTAGAAATGACAGTTTGTCGAGCAGAGCGCTTTGATGCTATGGTTTTCAATACTCTCAGCACTGTCTGCAGCACATGCATACAACACAGCTCAGCTGACTCCATGGTTCAGCACTTCATTTGGTTGACAATATATAATGCCAAGGCAGCCTTATGAGTACATTTGCATGGACAAGTCTTCCAAGTCAATCCATTTAGAGTAGTTTTTTACCTTTAAACAGGTATCGGTATCAATGTTAGATAGTCATCATTGGTTGGGCCTGTCAGTTCTTGCCTATACTAGC
The DNA here is from genome assembly GCF_963584025.1 of Labrus mixtus. NCBI lineage: Eukaryota > Metazoa > Chordata > Actinopteri > Labriformes > Labridae > Labrus > Labrus mixtus. Next base: position 22,165,517 of record NC_083615.1, read on the forward strand.
AGAGGTGTACGACTACTTATCTATTCTTACTTGTTGTTTACCATCACTGTATCTCAGTTCTTTTCTTTTGTGTCACCGATTACTACGATTACTCACTTTGACATTTTAATCTGAAGGAAAGTGCTATACAAATAAGACAAGTCATTAAAATCACATGAAGCTATGATTTCAAGAGTGCCATTCTGACACTATCATGGCTTGGTTTTTAAGCACACATGACAACACTCTCTGTAGTATCACCACTGCCACGCTTATCATGTGAAATCTCTAATGTTTGCATTCCCCCTCACAACATTATACGTAAGTAGACATGAGTGTGGACAAATTCCTGCCTGTCTCATTCATGCTCAATGAGTATGGAAGCCAGGGTATATTTCAAGCCTTTTCTGCATCTTTTGCAGAAAGAGTTTAAAAAAATAAGTCCCTGCTATTTTTTTTTTTTTTTGCCTTGAAAATGCACATCAGGCCAACTGAACTGACATAATGGAGCCAGGTTAAATGAGGCATGTTGGATAGTACAAAACCTGGGAGGAAGTTCCCCCACATGTGCACTTTCAGATAACAGCAAACAGTCTTATTTGGCAAGGAGCTGAAGCTACAGCAATATTATGTCAGGCGTGTGAAAACAGGCAAAGTGGTATGGGGATTTGGAGGAATCATGATTGCGTAAAATAACTTTAAAACTTCTTGTTCTTTTTGGGTTTGTTTAAATTTGACACAGATATGTCTCCTGTTTGTGTGCAGAACTCCATGCTCATTACCATTTCGTCTCATTATTTAGGCTACTACTTTAGATTATCTTCCATGTGCTTGAATATATGGCTAGACCGTGAGTTTATAAAATAATTTAAAGTGCATATAGCCTATTATCAGTAAGCCTACTTGTGAAACCATGATAAAGTACAAAATGAGCTGTTCTCCAATGTGGCAAAAGTAGAGTTACTATAAAGCAGATCGTCTGTCATGAATTAATTATATTGAATAAAACGCACTTCAAAAAGACCACGGTGCAGGGCCGATTTAGTAAGACGGAACATCTTTAACTCTGAAAGTTCCCATTTTCTACAAATAAAATGCACTTGATGAATGATACATACGCTTTGTTTTCCAAATTGTTTTAAAGGCAACTAAGCTATTACAACCTTGGAGAGTGAAGTTAGGTTTACGCTGTCTTCTTGGAGGAAACCGGAATTAGTTGAGGTTGAATTGAGATACAGACAGTTAAAACACAAGCAAGAAACAGGTGCTTTGGCTCTCACAGTGCACACCTTAGCTTATAATGTAGCACAAATGCTGACCAATGAGTTGAAGCTGGGCTCACTTGACAGCTGAGATAGGAAGCAGCACTGAATAAACACAGCAAAGGCTGACGTTTCCTGCAATGTTAATCCCTAGCTTTACAGGAAAACAGGGATACCCCACGGCAGTCGAGAAGGTGTATCTACAAGTAAAGCCATAGACACATCAAAACACCGTTAATTCATCCATAAAGGCAGAAAACATCACGACCAGAGGGTAATAACCCTCCGCTTCGACCCCAGGAACATTCAAGAAGGCAGAAATCCAATGAGAAATGCGGTTTAAAAGTCGGAAAACAATACCTTTCGGATGTGTAAATGTATATTTCATAAGACAACGACATAGACAGCTGTACGTACATGAAAGGTCCCGCGCTGACAGCAGAAAGGGGTGTATAGTGCGTCGCTTTTTGCTGAAGACTGTGGTCTTGGAGACAGAAGAGCGCATGCGCAAACAAAAGCGAACACGACGAGGGGGAACCCAATGACGTTAAAGTCAGCACAGCCAATCAGAGCGACCTGTGCAGCCGCGTTGCTGCGACAAGCTAGAACTAATATTAATGGTTATGCCCTTCAAGATAAAAGCATGGTGTTTCCATTTACCTTAAAAACACAATAATTTCGGGGAAATTGAAATTTTGACGATAGGTAAAAGGTTTTCTTGAATCAAAATCATTCATTTTTGTATCTTTACTCAAATGATTCAATCCATGCCTCAGGAGATTTCTAGTAAAATGTTAAAATGTTCTCTGTTGTTCACGTTTTTTTTTAAACTTCTGTAAAAGGAAGTGTGCTTTGCAATAATATATCAAGCCCAGATACAAACTGTTCTCAGAAACGGGGGGCCTATTCCCTACCACATGATGATGAATTATAGCCTACCTGTTCACGGGGAATTCTATAAAGACAGATATCACACGCTTTGAGTAGTTTTGAAAACAATAGGTACACGTATCTGTAATTGGGAATTTGGTTTAATTTCAAAATGTATGGAAAATGTCTCACTAACTCACCAACACACTTCTGATAAGCTGCCTCCCAAAATTTTCAAGCAAGAGACACTTAGGCAATTTAGTTCCTTTATCACAACTATTAAACAAAACAACTGTAAAAAAGACACTAACATGGAATTGCTAAGGGCTCAGGAAAGAAGACCCACTCCAAAACAGAAAATTATTATTTGATTAGTTAGTTTCAATCATAGGGTATTTTAACTCTAAAACATATAGAACAATACAAAAACATGAGAGTGGTCAGTTTCCAGTTCATGCTGCTGCTGCTGCTGCCAACTCTTCCAGCTTCTGAGGGAGTCTGACGGTGGCAAAATCGACTCTGTCCTCCTTCAGTTTCTGTTTCACCGTCTGCGTCAGACCCAGCTCCATGTACTTCTGCGTCTGCCTGTCATACTGAGGCCAGCTGACCAGATCAGGACCATCAGGGGAGCTGATGGGATAGTCAGACATTAATAGACATCAGGGCAGTCCATGCAACGACAAAACATCTAAATATTGTCTGTGCATGTTTGCTGACAATATGCAAACGTTTCCATAAATCTGGATCACTTTCCCATTGCTCAGTCCTGCATATCTTTATATTGGCTATATAAGTTTATTTATTTGTATTTGTGTTCATTTTTAACAACTTAACAATAGGCCTTCCACAAAAGATTTTTTAGATTGTGGGCATATAAACAGAAGAAGAGTATCCGGTTGATGTTTCAATAGTTGCTTTCCAACTGTTTTTATTTTTAAATGACCACATCCTTTTTATTTAATTTAAGTTAAGTCACAGCTTCCCAACGTTTGTGGACTTTTAAAAAAATGTTTTCATAGCTTGTACTTGCTATTGTTTCCAGTATTAATATGCATCAACTTTCTGTCAAAAAACCTCTATAAATATAAACATTGAAATATTTCACATTATAAAGCTGCTATCAGTGTTTGTGTTAGAAAATCCAGCTCACAGAGAAACATTAGCATTCAATTGGTTCAACTGAAGACTGAAAATGTAAATTTAAGGACGCTAAAAAGCTTTCGAGAGTGACATAAAAACATTGATTTTTATAGTCTTCGATGCTTACTCACCTGCTGCGGACAAAATTGGCCCAGTAAGCCATCATGGTTTTACAAAGACTTTCATCCTCCTTGTTAATATTGCCTGAAGATAGGACAGGAAGAGTTTAACCGCACAATCAAATATGTTATTATCCATTAAACATGATCTGAATGGGCTGATTTTGTAGTGCAGATTCAAGGTCACCAACATTTACCTTCATTCATTCAACTCACATTTAGTTTGCCCTGAAAACATGTAATGAGAAGAGACAGTAGCAGAAGAGCCTATGAGATATTACACATAGCCTACCAATGATTTTTATGTCTCCATTCCAGAAACAGCCGCCAAACATGAAGCCGACATCATCAGCGTGATCTGCCTTCACAAAGCTGGGCCTGGTGTCACTGTGTATCCCAGCACGGTACACAAACTCATACATATAGACAGGAACATCCAAATCTGACCACACAAAGGAGAGAGGGGACAAGATGTGAGTGCTGAGACAGAGGTCAGAGGTCAAGAGTAATTGAACTATGAGGTGACTTAAACCAGATCTAAATAACATCAAGTAATCTATATTCTGTACCAACAAATTGAACTAGCATTGACAGATTTCCTCCCACTGCACGACAAGCTTTGGATCAATTTGTGCTCCAATGGCAATGTAGACAACAAGTCACATCTGTTTTGATTTGTGTAAAAGAGCCTCTCTGACCTGCGTGGTATCCGGCCACCTTGACAACAGGAAACGTCATCAGCAGGTCTCCAATGACCTCTGTGAATGCGTCTCTGATCTCCTCAGGAGTTTTAGCCTCTTTTAGGTATTCATCTGCGATGAGGCTGTTTGCAGTGGAGATCTGGACCGAGAAGAGGAGTTGGACCATTAGATTCCAAGGCTATGCTGAATATGGGCAAAAATCTTGCTCATAGCCTCCTATTCGATATGCATCAGGGCATACATATAATAATTTGGGATTGTAATGATAATGATTTTTAAGCAATTCTGCCACTTCAATCTGCCTGTTTTATTCTCTCTATTTATCCAACATTATGAGCTCACTTCTTCCTGTCTCAGTTTACATTGTTTCATTACAGTGGTAGAGTCATGTAGCATTACACAGACAACAACACAGCACAAAATCAAACACTACCAAAAATATTTGCTTGTCAAAACTGTGTTTAAGAATCAAAAGAGTTTCACATAAGATAAATATACCCAATATTCAAGTTTAACAATAATGTCACATTGTCCTGATTAAACTTAACTTAACATTTTTGAGCAGAAAATGTACTTGCCCAAAGTTCTGAAACTTAGCTATCAGTACTCTAACTCCAACAGGTTTGACATTTAGCAAGGATGGACAAATAAAAGTAAGACATTGTAATATATTATTAATATATAAATCTGTATAGATATAAGGATTGTATAAATATATAAATATAGTACATCAAATTGTACAAATAGATATGTATATATAGATATATGGATTGTATAAATATATAAATTATAAAAAATCATAGTAGATGAAGTTGTATATATGTATGGAAAATCATTGGATAGTAAATATCCAATATAGTATCATAAATGTAGTACAGCAAATTGTATATAGATAGATTGTGTATATAGAGAGATTATAAGGAACACAGGAAGTTAATTTAATTTAATAAATATTAATTATTGAGTTGTGGAAAAGGGGTAGGATTAAATAAGTTTTATACTTCTTCCTACTCCTTTTCAGGCATATCAATTGAATATATGTAATTTTCTTTTTCTTTTTCTTTTTTTGTGAAATAATTTGAACATTGTTTTTTGTTTATTGTATTTTCGTGCTTTTCATTTTGTTTTGTATTTTTGATATGTTTGATTTTATTTGATATGTCTGAAATAAATTTAATCAATCAATCAATCAAAGTTCAAGCTTAATATAAATCCACCAATCAATCAGTCATTATGATCAACATGTGGCAAATGTTATTGTGGTGCTTACCCCAGCAGGATTGAACATATTCACCACAGCCAGCACAGTCTCTCTGTTCATCCCGTTCTCCCAGCCAGGAGGGGCAAAGCTCTGTGACACACAGGAGATAGAGCTCAGGATGAAGAACACATCCTTTAATACAAAGACAGTCACAGAGGCTGGGTACAGTAGATCATATCTGGAAAAGCATTGATAAGCTTGTATGTGTGACCTGAGGCAGGATCCATCCAAACTCATGGTTGGTTATTCCCAACATCACAGGGATCTTCATCACTTCTTTCTTCTTCAGAAGCTCCTCAGCCAGGTCGGTCAGAAACACGCCGTCCACCACGGCGCCCAGATAAATCCTCATCTGTATTAAAGACTCAATTCACTTAATTTGAACATCAGGGTTATTTTGGACAACCAGGTGAAGGGACAGCAAACTTGTACCAGAGTGCCATCTTGTGGCAGAAGTTTGAAATTACACTTAAAAACAGTTTTAAGATCAGTCTGAAGTTCTATTAAAAAATTTGTAAAAAAAAAAAAAAAAAAAAATTCAATCCATACAATAAATGTACATTAATTCACAACCTTTAAATTCATCCTTTTGGTTCTTTTATGTGGTGGTACTTTCTGTACTGACTAGTAAATTCCTCCTGTTTTCAGTTTAGGTAAAGGCAGAAAAAGGTAAATTAACTTGAGGTTGTATATTGCTTTCTAGTCTTCTGATAACTCAAAGCTCTTTTACACTCAGGTCACACCTACCCATTCACACCCATTCACACACTGATGGCAGAGGCGGCTATGTAAAGTGACCATCATTATTAGTTAATCCCATTCATACACATTTGTACGCTGCCAATGAAGCGTAGTATCTTGTCCAAGGACATGTCGACCTGTGGCTGCAAGAGCCGGGGAACTAACGGAGAGATGAACAACTCTACTACTGATCCAAAGCCCCCAAACAAAACTGAATTAAACTAAGGCTAATGACATGTGTAAAATAGATCTTCACAGGACTATTTACCCTTTTGCTCGCGTCCACTAGCTCTTCTTTACTCTTTCCTCTCATACACTGGACCAGTTCCTCTGTGCTGCTGCGGTCACATGCAGTCAGGTTGGCAACCATCTAGGTACAAGGAAGAGATATATAAGTTCTCGGATAAAAGAGAAAATCAGTAAACGATTTCAGGGATTTCAGGAGTTGTTTTTTGTTTTGTTGTTAATCAGCAGGAGAAATGTCATGCTTCACTCTAAATTTCATTCTGCTCAATGTCAACTATAAGGCAAAAGAGAGACAAATTAAACAGAACAAACATTCAAAAGATATATATATTCCTATATATTTGCTATGTTGGCTTTTCTGGTACTCCGATACAGACTTACTCTAAGCAACTTGTTTTTTGACAGTTTCAATTGAAGACATAGTAAAGTCTATGCGGCATGTTTGCTGTGATACATTTTCAAACTGAGGCCCGACATTACATATTTTATGGTCTAATGAATCTCTACTGCTGTTTCAATCTGTTCTTCCTAGTTTACCTTGTTTAGGTACTCCAGTGGTCTGCAAGTTAATTTAGCGATATGTAATATGATGGTATGTTTAAGTCATTTGCAGATTTGCAGTTGGCAGTGTCTACAGGGGTCACCAAAATTGACACAAACTAAAAGTTCAATACAAGAGCTTTAAAATGAAGCTCGATCACTTCCTATAACAATCTCAGCCTGCCAGTGGCAAAGACAAAGTCTTGAAGCAGACTTGAAAAGAGTACCACACAGCTCTAGTGCTGTTATGCAAGCGCTGAAAAATTCCTGTTAATTCCTCATGTTGCGAAAACAAATTCAAATAATGCAGTTTTAAATATATACACTCCACATACAGTAGATGTTGTAAACACTGAGCATTTGCTTGACAAGTGTTACCTTTGCAGTAGCCAAAGGATGGCTGGTGGTGTATGTTCCAAGTGTTGCTACTCCACTTTGAAAGATCGCCTTTTGAAACAGTCCTTTAGATTGTGGAGACAGAGTCTGTTCATAAGAAATAAATGTATGCAATCACTTGAAATGGACATTAAGATCATACATTTAAGATGCTCCTGAACATGAATAAAGGACAGCGTCAGTGCTCACATCTTGGACTTAAACATGGATGAATGAGTTAACAGTCAACATATAATTGCCTAAATATATCGCTGAACAGGTTTTATTTTTTCTGGGATAACTTTTATTTACCAGTATGGATGCACTGATGCCTCCTGCAGATTCTCCGGCAATTGTGACACTTTGTGGATCCCCATTAAATGCCTCAATATTTTCCTGGACCCATCTCAGAGCTGCCAGCTGGTCCAAGAAACCCCAGTTGCCCTGAGCATGTTCATCTCCAGTGCTTCAGAAAAGCAAAAGTCACCACACCGCTTTATTTCTTGATTTCAATGCTGTGGCAGAATTGTAATGAGCTACACATTTCCTTACCTAAGGTATCCCAGGATGCCGAGGCGATACTGAATTATGACCATCACAATGTTTTCATAAGCAGCTAATGGAGCACCATCATACTGGGAAGCTGCACCCATTGACAGACCTCCTCCATGGATCCACACCATCACCTAGAGAACAGAACAAAGTAGACTGTTGTTAAATGATGATCTCTCGACACACAGAATTTCAAGCCATTAAACTGCCAGTAACAGAATAAGTGACGACAGTATGCAGTCTATTAGTTGGTCAACAGGACTGAGATTACCAGATGAAAGTAAAATGTACAGCTGTGTGTCATCGGCATACAAATGTTTCTTCATGATTTCACTAAGCGGGAGCATATAGATTAAATAGCAGCGTCCCATAAACTGACCCTTGTGGAACCCCATGTAGAACTTTTTTTTTTTCCAGATTTTAAATTGGCTGTTGAAACAAAACATGCCTGTTTTTTAGATAAGATGTGAACCAGTCATGAACAGGACCTGCCAAGCCAACTGACTCATGAAGCCTTTATATCAAGATTTCATGATCTACAGTGTCAAAGGTCATTGATAACTTTACCAAGTGATTTACTCTGTAACCAGACTGGTATATATTATGTGTGAGTTGGGAGATATTTCTCCAATTGATTGTAAATAACTTGTCTGTAAATTACTTATAAAAGGGACATTCAAGACAGATCTTTAGTTATTAATAACTGATGGATCTAAGTTGTTTTTGTTCAGCAACGGTGGTGTTATACCCATTTAAGAGAAGCAGGAGGAATGCCTGTCTGTAGAGAGGCTTTAATTATGTTTACAAAATAATTTATGAAGCAATGAGTCACAGAGGAATGAGAGAACAAGTGCAAGATTTTAGACGCTGAATTAGCTCCTCCAGATATTTTTAGGTAATCGGGGAGAAGGTCAACAATGAGCTCATGGCATAGAGTTGTGTAAAGGTTTGATAAAACCAGGTGTTTTGCTTTTAGTAAGTGATATATCATCTCTCAGAATATTTGTTTTTCTTCCTGAAATAAAACACCAAATAAATTACATTTGACCTTAGAAAGGAGCTCAGCAGGGGTAGATTTAGACAAGTTAATCAGTTTGTCAATTTGATAACAAATGATGCATTATTTAGATTTCTGTTAATCAAGTCGGAGGTGTAAGAATGTCTGGCAGATTTCATTTCTTGATTATAACAGTAGAGTGCATTTTTAAAGATCTCAAAGTCAACTGGTAACTTTTTTTCTCCACTTCTGTTCAGCTATATGGCTGAATCTCTTTTTCAGCTTTATTTTCCCCCTCAGACTATTTCTCTGAGGTGCTTTGGATAGTCTATGGATTTTTGCAATTTTTTCAGGAGCAATATTTTTAGACAAGGTGGCAGAACAATATTTTATCAAGGCATCACAGGATGGCAGGACAGATAATTTATGGAAACTTCATTAACAACTTTAGTATCTTTTCTTTTGAAGACTATCATCAGAAGTAAACATTTCGTCAAAAAATATGCAATAATGATTGGGAGATTACAAGATCTAGGACACCAGTTACATTAACATCAAGACCTTTACCTTTAATAAAGGTTGACCCAGTGACGTGTTTTTAAATCAAATAAATCAAGTAGACTGAGACATTGTTTCACAATTGCTATAAACACTGAATGCAGTCTACATTTCAAGCCCAGACCCAATAGATTTATGTACATATAGTAATAGTTACTTTCTTTTGCAGTAATGGACATGATAATATCTTGTTCATGTCTGTACAAACAAACTGTGTCTTTAACCCACCGGCAGTTTGTCACCTGGTGTCACGTCAGCTGGAGTGTACACATTCAGATACAGACAGTCCTCAGAAAGCTCAGGTTGGATATATTGCATTGACATGGTTTTTGAAACATTGGCAACTATTTCAGGATCCTGGATGCACCTGAGGTAGAAAGAGAGAGAATTAAACAAAGGAGTATGTGTCTCCCAGAGGGAGGAAAAAAAATCATCAAATTCTCGTTCTCAGTGTCTTTTGTTAACAAGTCTTACATAGGAGGCTGGTGAGTGCCATCTCTCTCCCCCACCCAGGGCTCTGCATCCTGTGGAGCAGCAAAGCGGAGGGGCCCCTCAGGGGGCTGTGCAAAGGGTATTGCCAGGTATTGTTTCACCCTCCTGTCTGTACCTTTCACCGTTGTGTATTCCCCTCGGATTTGACCATTTTTCAGAGAGACCACAAGGTTGTTGCTCCCTGCAGAAGATACAAGTTTGTGTTCAAAGTCCACATGTGTTATTGGGTGAAAAATAGTTTGTTTTCTACAGGACTGCCAGACATTTTTGTTTCCCAAAGTTATGTTGAAGAGATTTTAAATGATCTAGAAATAGGTTATCACAATGTGGACATCATTTGAGCTTTTAATGATCATTACACTATGGATGAGTGAAATATTTCATCCATCCACCCACCCTCCATCCATCCATCTATCGTGACAGCAGGATAAGCAATTTCAACACAGAAACATATCCCAGCTCCTTCTGGGGGATTCAGAAGCATTCCTGGGCCAGATGAGATATATAATCCTTCCAGTGAGCTCTGGGTCTACCCCGGGTGTAGTGTCCAAGAAACCTTTAAAGGGAGGCATCTTGATGGCATCCTAATCAGATGCCTGAACTAACTCAACTGGCTCTTTTTGATGTGACTATTGGCTCTTCTCAGAGCTTTCAGTGGGTGTCTGAATTCTTCACCCAATCCCTAAGAATGTGCCCAGCTACTTACTTACTTACTTACTGCCCTTTATGCCTACTGGCATGTAGGGCAGCAACAAAGGATCTCCACTCCTGTCTGTTTTGGGCGAGCTTTTGGATAGAACTCCAGGTCTGCTTCATGTCTTTCAGTTCTTTCTCCACTGTTCGACGCCAGGTTTCTTTGAGTCGTCCTCTCTTTCGTTTGCCTTCAGGTGTCCAGTGTTGGGCGGTTCTAGTAATGTAATCCTGTTCTTTTCGCATGATGTGTCCAATCCATCTCCACCGCCTTCTTTTTATGATGGTCTCTATACTTTCTTGGTTGGTCCGAGCAAGTAATTGCTGGTTGGAGATGGTGTTAGGCCAGAAGATACGTAGGATTTTTCTGAGGTTTCTTGTGTGGAATGCCGAGAGCTTGGAAAGGTCTTTCTCTGTCATCCTCCAGCATTCAGAGCTGTATAGTAAGGTGGAGAGAACACAGCTTTGGTACAACTTGAGTTTGGTGTTGATGCTGTACTTCGTGGACTTCCACACATTGTTCATCATTCTGAATGTGTTTCTTGCCTTGTTGAGTCGGCTTTTGATGTCATTGCCTGTTCCTCCATCATATCTAACAGTGCTTCCTAGATATGAAAACTCTTCTGTTGTGGGTATATTTACTCCATTTATTTGTATGGGTGGGGGATTTTGTGTGTTTAAGGTCATCACCTCTGTTTTCTTCAGGCTTATGTTCAGTCCTATTTGTTGTGCAAATCTGTTGACACGGGATGTTTTTTCTTGCATATGTTGGTGGGTATGGGAAACCAGTGCCAAGTCGTCTGCAAAGTCTAGGTCTTCAAGTGTTGTAAATAGTGTCCATCTGATGCCTCTAGGTTGATCTTCGGTTATTCTTCTCATCACCCAGTCTATGACGGTATTGAAGAGTAATGCTGACATCATGCATCCTTGCCTCACTCCAGTCCTGACTTCAAAAGTGTGGTTGCTGTTTCCTACTTGGCATGTGAAGTTGGTGTAAAAACTCTTTATGATGAGGATGATTTCTTGTGGAATCCCATACAAACGTAGAATGCGCCATAAACTGTCCCTGTGGATGCTGTCAAATGCTTTCTCGAAGTCTAGAAAGTTGATATATAGCTGTCTTTGCCATTCTGTGCACTGCTCTATGATGTTGTGCAGAGTAAAAATCTGGTCGGCACACCCTCTTCCTGCTTGCTCTCTTCTGAGCTGCTTGTCTATTGCATATGAAATTCTTTGTATGATGATTTTTGCAAGTATTTTGCTTGGAATTGACAAAAGGGTAATTCCACGCCAGTTGTCACAGTTTTTTAGGGAACCTTTCTTGGGGATCTTTACGATTACACCCTTTGACCAATCGTTTGGTATCGTCTTCCCCTCCCATATGGATGTGAAGAGTGGTTTGAGCAGTTTTGCTGAAAGTTCTGGATGTACTTTGAACAGTTCTGCATTCAGGTTGTCTTGCCCGGGGGCTTTTCCATTTTTGAGTGATTTGATGGCTGAAACAATTTATTTTTCTTCTGGTGGTGTAGTGTTAACATCAAGGGCAGTCTCAGGTTCCTGTATCTCTGCTTCTGCTGTTGGTGGGGGTCTGTTTAGGACCTCGTTGAAGTGTTCTGCCCACATTGCCTCTACTTCTGCCTCTGATGTAAGAGTGCACCCTTGTTTGTCAGTGATCGGCATATCTATAGCTCTATGGTACCTACCGCAGACCATTTTGGTAATTTTATAGACCTTACCTTGCTCTCCCTTGTTTGCTGCTTCTTCTGCCTGGTCTGCAAGACTGTTTATATAATTTCTCTTGTTTTCTCTTGCCATCCTCTTAACTGTTCTGTCGGTTTCCCTATATTGTTGCTTGTATTTATCTTTAATCCTTTCTGACTTGGCTTCCATTAATTTCTTCTTAAGGGCTCTCCTATCTGTTATGACTTTCCAGGTGTCTGCTGTAATCCACTCTTTTCTGTTCCTTTGCTTTAATCCAAGGCAGACTTCACTGCTATTGGAGTAAGCGGTTTTGATCTGTTCCCATTTCATGTTGGCATCATCAGGTCCTTTTTGTGTATTGTCATTCGTGTCTGCCAGAGCTTGGAATCTGTTTTTCAGCTGTAGTATAAAAGCAGCCTTCACTTTGGGGTCATGTCATTTCTCCACATCAAAATGTTGCTGTCCTATTGTCTTCTGCCCGGCTCTCCTTAATTTTAACTTCAGCACTGCTGGGACTAAGTGATGGTCACTGCCGACATCAGCTCCTCTCCTGACTCTGACGTCCAAGAGTGATCGTCACCAGGTGCCATTGATCATTAGATGGTCTATCTGGTTCCTGTCTCTTCCATTGGGGGACTACCAGGTGAGTTTGTGGATGTCGCAATGTGGGAATAGGGTACCTCCGATGACAAGGTCGTAAGTGGTACATAACTCTAACAGCCTCTCTCCGTTTTCATTCATGATGCCGCAGCCCTCCCTCCCCATGGCCCTGTCATAATTTTGGTTATTGCTGCCTACTTTTGCATTTAAATCACCCATTATTATCTTTATATCATGTTGTGGAGTTTCTTCTAATTCGGTTTGAAGCTGGTCATAGAATATGTCCTTGGTTATTTCATCACTGTCATTTGTTGGTGCATAGCATTGGATGATTGTGATGTTAATGTGTTTCCCCCACAATCTGACTTTCATGAGTCTGCTGTTTACAGGTTTCTATTCCATCAGACACTTCTCCATTCCTTTTCTAAGGATGATGGCTACCCCTTCATGATGTTGGTTGTCATCTCTTCCGGAATACAGGACGGTCTCTCCTGTGTTGGTTTTGTGTCTGCCTGTTCCTGTCCACCTACTCTCACTTATTCCGAGAATATGCAGGTTGTAATTTCTCATTTCTGCTGTGACTTGAGCGAGTTTACTTGTTTGGTACAAGGTTTGCACATTCCAGAATCCAATTCTGGTCTTGCATTTTGTGTTGAGGGCACCCACCTTCCTGTCAGTAGCTTCCTTAAGGCTTTCACTACTGACATTCATTCTAATTTCTTTCGATAACTCTGGAGACCCATTGTACACAGTAGTGTTTTTTTCCTTTGTTGCCGTTTCCGTAACAATATTTTTTTTCTACGGGACTGGGTTGTTAGCCCTGTGCCCAACCCCCAACCTGGAGGACCAGTGGATTGCACTTTGTCAGACCTCTATCCCTCGACCTGACCGACTTGGGTGACCCTACCAGGAGCCTAAGCTCCTGTCGGTATAGCTCTTGGGGTCATTGAGGCACGCAAGCCCCCGGACCACAACAAGGTGGCAATCCTTCCATGAGAAGCCCAGCTACCCTTCGGAGAAAACTAATTTGTATCTTCAATCTCATTCTGTCGGTCATTGACCAAAGCTCATGACCATTGGCCCCGGAGAGCTTCCCACCACATAGGGGTGGCCTTGCCCAGCAGTGGCAAACAATGAGACTTTCTTACAGAAGTAAGTGTTACATTACACTGGCATCTGTGTTTAGGTGGGATTCTCTAGTCTAACTTAGCTAATGGTACAAGTCTGCGTGTGGTATCATTTGCCGGTTTCCCAATAAAGGAGCTGTGCTGACCAGCGTCCCTCGTGGCTAATACACTCATCATTGACAAGTTCCTCATACAATCCCACTTAAAACAGAACTAACTATCACTTTAAGTACAAGATGAAGCTTGTACCACAGTTTGTTTACCGCTGCAATATCCAATTGGTTGATAGCTGATAACTGCTCGAGATGTTGCATCCTGATTTGAAGAGGTTCAAAGGCTCTTGAAAAGTTACCTGTACACTGTCCTCTGCACAATTACTTTCTGTAAATCCTGTATTATGAGAATTTCAGTTTAAAGCTGGGTTATACTTTGACTTCATAACATTTCAGATGTAAATATTGAGTTTTTTCTTGTTACTACATTTAATGACAGCTAGACTTGCTGTAGTTATTTGTCATTGATAATATAACCAGCCTCACTTGTTGAACTACAACAATAAATGTGACTCATACATTAATGCATCAGACCATTACCATAAAGTATTCGATAGAAGCACTTTACAGTATTTTTCTGCACTTGCACTACTTTGAGTTTATATGCTCTGAAATGTGTCTTTGCAGGACTTTTTTTTAATAAACTATAACTTTACTGGGTTATATCACCTCTTTTATCAGACTTTGGGACTGTAGCGCTTCTTGAAGGTGGGCTTTTTGAGAATTCAGTGTAAGCAACTGTGACAAAACAAAACACTGCAATCAGTACAGGGATTACTCAGTTTGTTCTTAAATACTGAATACAGCTATTGTCCTTTTAAAGCCTTTCAAAAGCTACAGAGGTAAAGCTACATGCAGACTGTTGTTGGTGTTCTTTTGCTTCATCTTGAATAATTTTGCTTCATCTTGAAATCTTGAATAAGATTTTTCATGTCCACATTCTGCTCGGTTATTAGAAAGTCATACAAAGGACCTATGCATCTGTCATTTCCAGTGGCTGCTGCATGAAAATGCCCTTCCCTGACATGAGGTAAAATAAATAGTTGTCTTACCTGGTGCAGCCTGAGCTATCACTGTCAGCGCAGGAAGGAGATAAACAAAGAACAGTGCTGTTCTCATCCTGACCGAGCTCGAAGAAAAGACAGAATGAATTACAGTGTACTTTGAGAGAATTAGACCTCTGCCCCAGTCCTGGTCCTCTAGGACCACCCCCTACTACTATACACACGCACATACACACACTATTTAAATTGTGAATATAAACAAATCAAAGGTTGTAGGCACTTTCAACCCCAAAGTCCTCACACACTACTCCCACACACAAACAAGCTCTTATGTCACAAACTCAGCTCAGCAGTAAAAGGATAATCTCCATTGATTTAACCTCTGATGGACCACAAACAGCACCCTGACCGCTGAGTCAAAAATGACAGAGTCCTGCTCTTTGACCACTTCAGCTCATCACAGTTCTGACACTGCTGAATGCTGCAGACCCTCATGTCTGTACTCAACTGTAATCTTTATATTACTGTTATATGCTTAAAATGTAATGTTGTACTTTTTGGATAGTCTAGGTTAGATTGAACACGTACATTGTAGGTTTCTGTTTTCAACAAGATTACAACGAGCAAATTAAAAGAAAGATTTAATATTTAAAAAATGTAATATATATTCTGTTTATGAAATTAAAACTTCAGAACATCTATTTTTTAGATTGTGAATGAAGGGATCATTTCAAAATTGGATTTCTGAAAAAGATTTACAGTTAGTCAAACTTAGAATAAACTATAATCAAATATGGTTTTTAATAGGAGGATGAAAAAAATGCACAAATAAAAAAATGCACAAATCCCTAATTATTTTGTTGAAACAATACCATCATAAATGTAGATTTAAAGGTAAAACCGCATATTTTTATCTTCATGAATGAGTTAATAAAAATAAAACCCTTAAATATATTTAGAAGGTGTGTCCAGTTTGATGATATGGGAATTAAACTACAGGTGCATTTATTGTTGGCTGGTCTGATCAGGAGCGTTTGTGTTTGTGGGTTTGTGTGTGGGCGTGTGTGTGTGTGTGTGTGTGTGTGTGTGTATCCACAGGATAATTTATTTTAAAGGAGCAAAGAGAAGACAGGAACATACATATTATCTAACGCTAAGGCCAGCCATGCACCAGTCATTTTCTTTAATTGTAATGCTGTTTTCTTTTTGTTATCAGGCTTTTCTAAGAATGTATATACATTAAAAGTTAAAAATGACATGATTGGCCTTTAGTGTAACCAATCCGGTTGATGTGGTGGCAACTTTTCAATCACAGGGAGTCACATGGTGAATCAAAACCTGCTCTATTTACTGTTATGACAGTTTAGTTTACATTTTCAACATTATTCTGTCTCGTAAAATAATTTAAACTGGCAATCAAGACTGAACATTTTTTGAATGAGGCAATTCATTAACAAGGAAGGATGCTTATTTTCTCCAATCAATTCAACTTCTTTTACAACCAACTGGATTTGAAATTTAGTGCATTAGAAAGAAAATGCAGATTTTGGGCACGTCCTTAAATGAAAGTGAAACACTGCTCATCTTAAAATATATGACTTCCACGTTTACCTCGCAAATCATTTATATAAAAAGTATAACTTGGGGCATTCGAGTAATCAGTTAGGTGACTAAAATACAGTGAACAGATCCCTGCCTGTCGATTGAATCTCCCTCACCAGAGGTCAGCTTTACCTTTCTATGTTTGTCTTTCTATAATCAGCAGAACAAGTTCCATCAGGTCGAACAAACATAGAGAGCTCTGTGAACTCGTGGCCGCATTGTTGTAACTATTCAATCTTAACCTGCAATATGGTGGATTCACTACAAAGTCATGTAACCTAATGGTAAGATTCTTTGCAACATGTTTCAGAATTGTGGTTTGGTAAAGGGGCATCTTCAAATATTGTAAAATATACAATGTAAACAAACGTTTTGTCCTGCCACAGCATGTTGAAGGTGTAACTAGCCTTTATGGTTTCTCAAGTCCATTACCTTGAATCCTGTGTCAGGGGAATCTCAAAGCTGTAAGACTTATATTAAAGACTATATTAAAGGATGTTCTCCAGGCCCTGGATCTTTGCTGCAAGTTGACCTGCTGCCTAATATTTCTTTGCACTGATCCCTGATGGCAGGAGACCAGTAGATGCTAGTGGAGGAGTTTTGGATCAAGGTGGAACAATGGTTAACTGTACGATTCTCTTTGGACAATTTTTTTAAATAAATGATGCATTCAACAAGATTTATAATCAGTGGTAATTGAAATGTACATTGCAACATTTGAAAAATAATACTTCTGTGCTTTTGCTTAAAGAGAAGTTTTCAGCCCAATTTGTATTTTAGTAAAGTACAAGGATTAAATCTCGTCTGCAATTGTTGTCAATGTTCTCTGTGTCTCTGTGTAAGCAGCTTGATGCTGCTGCGAAATCTCTCGTTCTTTGAGCATCAACAATGTCTGGTATGTCGTTGATGGCACAGAAGAACTACAATTCTCAAGTCTCTACACTTTGCTTGTATTGCAGGTTCCCTACAAAATCACAGCATCTTGTTATTAGAGTGCAGAGGATGTTATGGATCAGGGTTCTTCTATAAGTTTTGAAACTGACTCGATGAGTCCAATGATTTCTAGTAAATGTAGGCACTGCTGGCCAGGCTCTGTGCGCAGAAGAACTCAATTTCACAATAATGAAAATGGCGAAACTGACTATCAACACAGATTGGTCATCATCATTATACATGAAAAATATTGCTGTTTTATTGAACTATTTCCTTATACAAGAAAGTCAATTTATATCTATAATTGAGTTAGTGTAACATTTCAAAACTGTTTCCATGTTGATATGAAGAAGTTTGAACAATAAGGGTAATTTAAAGAAGAAGAAGAAGAAGAAGAAGATATACTTGAATAATCCCACGAGGGGAAATTCAGTTTTATACTCTGTTGTTGAACATGCTACACACACATCGGCTGAAATACACACACATGCACAAACAGGATCCTATGGACTGCACTAATGGAGAGATGTCAGAGTGAGGAGGCTGCCCACAGCGAGCGCTCCTGAGCTGTTTGGGGTTTGGTGCCTTGCTCAAGGGTACCTCGACAGTGCTCAGGTAGTGGACTGGCACCTCTCCAGCTACCAGACCAATTTCCAGACTTGATCCGCACCGGGACATAAACTGGCAACCCTGCAGTTCCCAACCCAAGTCCCTACAGACTGAGCTACTGCCGCCCCAGTTTTAGCAGTAGAAGACAAGATACAAAAACACAAACGTTTGACAACGTTCAAACACCAAACAAATATTTTGAGGCCATTAATAATGTTTTTTGTAGAAGTTGCAAAATTAGGGTGAAAATACATTCAAACAATACTGCTACACTTAGACAGAGAAGTGATATAGTAAATCCATTATATTCTGTGTAACATAGGATTGGCAAACACCATCAAACAAGACAGGCTTTTATCCCACAATTGCAGTTGCCTTCAGATTGGTTTGAAAACAACTGATCCCAACTTCTAAAGTCTAAAGTATAAAATGCATATGGCTCACTGACTATTCTGATGAGTGAGAAGACTATGTGAATATCTTTGGAACAATAATTCTCTTAATTCAAACGCTTATGGAAATGTTTTTTAAAGCAGTTGTGGATGTCAACTGTGGAACAACACTCTTGCTTGTTGGGTTTTCCCCTATGTGCATTGGTGTTTAGTTCCTGTTGACATAAACTAAAACTAGTTGGATGTAGCTGCATGAATTAAATCCCCTCTTATTCTCAGAAATCTCTCAGAAGTCAGAATGGTACTGATCTGAACAGCTGCACGGAACATAAAGAATGTGATGTTTTTTTTAAATTTATTTTAAGCTCTAAACACTTTCTTTTACTAAATCTAGTGATTTTAAAAGTGACCACTAGGTGGCAGCAGTCAGTCTAGCTGGTAAGACGCTCCCACTATTCCTACTGTACACATTCAACTGTTTGCTTTTATATATCATTTTAACTGATTGATCGAGACTTAACATTTTTAACAAAAACTTTCTCACTGTATGAATTATACAAGTGAAAGATTAAAACTTGAACATTATGCTTTTTTAATTTTTTTTATTTGGATCCCAATTAGCCACTACCAAGGTAGAAACTCTAGTTGGGATCTAGGTTTAAACAAAAAGCAATAAAACAATAATAATAATAATGATAACATTATTATTATTATTATTATTATTAATAATAATAATAATAATAATAATAATAAGAAGAAGAAGTAGTAAAATCATTACAATGGCAAACAAAGCAAAATACTCAATACTCAATAAGAGCATAGATTTGATTTGATTCAACTTTAATGAAGCTATTAAGTACCCACATTATATGTATTCAGGCAACCATTTTTATTGTAAAAGATGTTTATATATTAGAACATAAATGAATCAATACAATACATATCCTTGTCTTTGTTCTCCAACATCTCCCATACAGTACATGTCACAGTAATACTGCCATGGCACTGTGTGGATACCTTTGTAAGGCAATAGCCTCATCTGAGTCATCCATGCAGGAAACCAGAGCAGCCTGTAGTCAGCTAAAGGAAATCCTGGCTAATCTCATGTCTGTATCACATTTAAACAAAGAACAGTGCAAGGAAAACACGCAACAATATCATGTATCAGATGCTTAAAAAAAAGATTATTTTTACAGTATGATAACAAGGTTTTCACAAGTACACACTGATCAAGTTATTGAAAGGAAACCATCAATTGTAACAATCATTGGTAAATATGAGTGCCAACAAATTCAGAACTTCCTTTAGAACACATGATTTAACTTTGTTCCAGATAAGACAATGTACACACTACAACGTATAAAATAAACCCCCAAGAAATCCTACATTTTTCATCAAATAACTTTCACCTCACCGTCTAAGAAATATCAACGAATAAATAAGCTTTAATTTTCATGTGATAAAAAAACAATTTAAGATAGTCTCATAAGTGGTAGCCTAAAGCAAAAAAAAAAAAAAGAAAGATTACATAGAGAAAGAAGATTATTTAATTTGACAAACCATATCAAATCAGGCCTACCTTGCGCCTGTATAAGAAACCAGGTATATGATGAACCTGCCAGTATTTAATATATGTAGCCTAACAATTAAACTGTACTTCTTTGGCATTCATTCACAATCAGAAACATAATTTTAGAGGGCAAATATGTTCAAATTAAACTTTGAACTTTTCATAGGCCTATTCCTTACTGTATATGCATTTGTACAGCACTCTATACAACAACAAGTAGGCCAATCTAAATTTAGAAACATCAAAGATTTAAACGTGAATGAACAAATAAGTTGAGTATAGGCCTATTCAGTAACCTATGTAACACAGCTGTTGATATTTAGCTATTTTATTTCATTACTTTGGGAAAAAGCTGGATTTACATGGGTGTATTGTGAACCAATAGGGGGTGGGTGCGTTGGCATACGTCAGACGTAAGGGGTGTTCCCGAGGCACGTCTTCTTCTCAGTAGTAAGCAGAGTTGAGTGTAGCGCTCGGGCTCCACTAAAAGTAGCTCCCTGGTTCAGAGACAGCGCTTGTGGACAAGGGGGCGGACCGGCGTGAGGAAACTTGACAGAAAACAATAACAGTCACTCCGCTGACCTCTATGTAACTGATATTATTTATCAGCGCGTACATTTCTGACGACAGGCAACAACAGTGCCCGCTGACAGACGCGGTGGCGGCTGAAGCGGAGGCGCGCCCAGCGAAGGAATAACGTTAGCAGGAGAAAAAAGGTGAGGTGAAGAAGGCACGTCTGGGAGCAAGAGGAGGAGGAGGACATCAGTGACAAGTACGCGGACCAAGCCGCAGGTAGCTCTACGTTACCTGGCGTGGCACAAGATATCAAAGTGCAGGCGGGTCATGCGGATTTCTCCGGTGTGTGATCGGAGCGCCGCGTCGCAGCAGTAAACGGTGTTCAAAGAGAGAAGAGGCAGACAACAGAAGAACCAGACCGCGTCTATCAGTCCGTCCAAGCGGGCTCCTGGTCCCAGGGAAGAGCCACCATGTCCCGGAGGAAGCAGAGCAAACCACGACAGATAAAGCGTAAGCATGGCACAAGTTAATTACGAAGTGTTGTTTTCTTGTTGGGATAGAAGTGTGTGGAAAGCCACGCGCGCGCTGCTGCTGCTGAGAGGGCGCGTGTAGCATAGTTCTTGTATATTTGGCGTCGCTTCTGCTGTAGTAAACTATCAAGTTAATAAGTAGTTTGACTCGTAAAAGTAACGCCTGGTTGTCTCGTCAGTAGTTTTATTACTTTATTTTATGGGAAGGATAAATATTGCTGCAAACACAGAAGAATTAGGACTAAAGTAACTTCAGCATGTTCTCACAATAACTGGCTGATATAGACTTTACTCTTTTTTCTGCACAAAACTGACGAGCCACTTTGGCAGCCGCACTATCTGGACTGCGCAGTGATATCAAAAAGTTTCCATTTATTACCCTGTAAAGAATGCTTTGTCCATAGGCAGGCAGCCGAAAGTGTAGCCGTGGCTTCCTGTTTAATTCTGTTGTGGAAACGTCAGTGTTCTCTGAAAAAGCCGATGTGAGCATAGATAAGGCAGCGATCCGATGTGAGCCCTGATAAAGATTAAAATTGGATCTTTTTTTATTTGTTTTCTGTCTGAGGCCGCCGTTGCATTTTCCCTCTGGCTTTTCACTTCTCTTTTCCAGAGATGGGGCGTCAGATAGGCCGCTTGGCTGATTTCTTCGGCTGATAGCTGCTTACAATTGGATCTTTTTCTTTTTTTTTTTTCATCTGTCCTTTTAACTCAATAATGCATCTTAGGACCGCTTGAAAGGCCCTTTTCTTGTTCTGGTCGCTCGGCTTGTCTCCGTGCTTGACGAGTTCCTCCTGTGTATAAAACGTGTGAAGATTTTTTCACTGGGGGACTGATGTCCAAAGTTGATATCAGAACATATTAATGATGTCGTCATCAACCCCTCAGTATGCTTTGGGAGGCCAGACAGCAGGCCTTCATTTAATGTTATCAAACTGCAGATTAAAGATGAAGGAAAGAGTGTGATGTTTGGAAGACACAGCAGCAATGGAAAGCATGACATCAGCAGGACAGTTTGTTTAAGTTATCATTAAGCAAATAATAATATCTTACCATCATTGATCGTGTCACTATGTTCACAGAAACCTGATGTCTAAAAGTAGCCTATTTAAACTGTATAATATCATTAATAACAAGCACAGTGTAATGGAATAATAATGACTTTGGTATAAGAGCAGGTGTACTTTTTATGTAACATGTGGCTTCATGCAATTAATGTGATTGAGCTGATCAATCATGAACTTTTTTTTAGTCAATGTATGGAAACCTCTTTAATGAGTTTGTTGAGCAACAAGTGATATTGTTGTCACATATACAAAACTTAACTGTAGACATGACTCTGCACAATCTGCTCCTTATCCAAATCAATTTCAGTGTCTTGTTTAAAAAAACCTCTTACTCTGTGACAGGATCCTTTTCTCTCTATATAGGCCTCCTTATGTACTTTTATTGCTTAGCCAAAGATGATTTCAATGAAGCAGACTCATCACTTTGTGTAATAAAATGAGTCTTGTTTGATGGTTGGGTTTTTTTACTGCTCAAAAACTCCAACGAAGTGGGGGGTCTCGCTCTTTCTAAAAGATCTAGATGGTTAGTTTGCTAAGCATGGTAGTTTATGGGTAAATGATGGACATGTTTCACCTGAGCAATATGTTGTTTTTTTTTCCGATGCAGAGTTGTTAAGCTAATGTTAGTGTTAGCTTAAGCCAAAGTTCAGATATGTCAAGGTTATCATCAACATGTGCTGCAGACAGTGCTGAGAGTATTGTTACCTCTGGAGTCAGATAGCTCTATGGCACCATTTCTGAATCACCCAAGCGTTGTTCTCTGAAATATATGTCTGGTAAAAAGAAGCTTCATATCAGACTCAGACAACATACCACCGATGTATGGAAGTCCGTATCAGCAGACCCAGTCTATGGGTTAGTCTCTAATTATAAGCCATAGTTAGCGTGCTGTTTACAGTATTATCATTAGCCCTACTTTATTGATGGTTTAAAAATATCTCCAACCCACTTATGTCTGCTTTAAAGCAAATAAAAGGTTTTCAAATGTTGAGCTAACGGATACTCGATTTAGTGCGAAACGACTAAAGCTAACGTTTGCAGCTCACATTTGAGCAGGCGAACACATCTCAGGTTTAAACCATTCCTTAATTCCTAGCATGTGGACTACACTGTATTTTTGATAGATTCTAGATGCCAAGTAGTTCGTCATTAGCATTAGCAAGATAGCTTTTGCTGACCAACATATAACACACAGTGCTTTTCAGATGAAGATTAGGCTTTCTTTCATAACTATACAGGATAGCACTACAGTCATTGATGCCATCCATTGTCAAGCACAATATGCCTTGTTGCTAATAAGGATTTCACCCCTGAAAGTGTCCATATAGTCTGTCACTTCCTGGTTTTTCACATGTTTCCATAGAGAGGCCTATCAGCTGTGAACTCCCAGCAGGCTCCTGCAGTAGAGCCAGCAGCGAGGGCCTGGAGATGTATTCCAGACCCTGAGGCTGATAAACCCAGGCTAGACTTGGCGTGTATGAGAGAGAGAGAGTATGTGTGTGCATGTATGTGCGTGTCTCAGGGGTGTCATGGCCGTCTTTATCAGTGCTTCTGGTCCACTATGCTTCCCTGTGCACCAGGCCCCGGCTGCAGTCGAGGCCAGCCAGCCTCTCAGCCCTGTGACTCTCTTGTGATTTGGCAGACATTTTGATAGGAACTAGTGAAGAGTGATAAGGACTTTGTTCGGCTGGAGGGTGTGGGGGTTCGGCAGAGGTGGGGGTGCTACCTCTACCAGTAAAGTTACTACTAATGCAGTGTTTCTGCCATGTTGTTTTTGAGTGTGCTCTGCTGTTTGCTGCTACTGATATGACTAATTCCAGCCAGGTCACAGAGCTGTTGGTTTGTAGTACGCTTCTAACTTCTTGTATGTAGTTTGATTGTATGCAAATACACAACCAACGAAGTGTTTCGATCGGATCAGTTTCACTTTTCTGACCTGCTATGTGCTTTGGAAGCTTTAAAGATATTTGGATATATTGGATATTTAACCCCAGATGCATTAACCGAGCTAATTGTAAACCAACCAAGTTGTGTTCTCTCAGTATTTATTAAATATTTAAGCAAAAATTTCAGAGTATGCAATGAAGTGTTTTAAATTTGACCCTAGAGATAGAAATAGCACGTAAAAAGGTAATACAGCGGTGCTTTGGGTAAAGCTTTAGTTTCTGCAGAGATGCACAGAGACACACATACGTGTTTTATTTAAACTGCTGTGTAGGAGCAGGAGTGAACTTGTCAAGCATGCTGATTGGTTGAAAAATGACAAATCGTGATTCCCAAAATCAGCATGCAGATCAGAACAGAAAGAGCTGATCGTGTATCGTCTAACGAGGCACTGCACATTTGCTTCATGCAGCCAATAGAAGCAGGATTCAGCTTTAACTCTGCAATGAATCATTTCCATCCATTCCAAAGTCACCTGTTACTGAGGCAGAGGTGGTACTGCAAAATGTAATGACTCAGTTTAAATGTTGGGTACTTTGTTTAGGTCTGAATGATATTAGTTCTTGATCACTTGAACTTGATTTTTGGGAAAAGTTGTAGCCCTGTGCGAAGTGACAACTTAAAGTGCTTTCAATTTAGAAGAAACTATGAGCTCTGATGTATAAACAGGGTAAACAATTCATAATGGCTTAGAGTGGTTACCAAAAATGTGTAGACATTGAGTGCCAAAATTGTAGATTACAGACATTGGTATCAAATGTCTGCATCAAATTTCTTTTATCAGAAGATCTTTATTTGCATTTTTATTTTTATGAAAACCTCTTTCACAGCAGTAAGTTTTGATATCTGCCCAAACTCATATATTCTATCGACAGTTTTGTTTAAACCGTTACACTTGATGCAGCCCTGGAGGAGTGAATCTTTTCCTCCCGACTCCCTGGCCTGAAAAAACTTTAAAAAAAAAAAAACTACAGGAAAAGCAACAATTGACAACAACGCCCCCCTCCCTCACAACCGAGCACTGCATTAAGACAACACAGCATGGATATCTTTTTAAATTTCTCCCCCCCAACAACAATGGATTAAGTCCAGGGCTTTCTGGAGGCCCATGGTTGAGGAGGAGAAGCTGGTGTTTGTGCAGCAGATAGATATTTGTCTGTGCCTCTTTGTGCGTCATCCTCCCCAACGGTTGGTGATCTCTCAGCCTGATAAGGCTCCTCTCCTTGATGGAGCGATAGCAGGCAGGCAGGCAGGCAGGCGGCCCACTGAGGCTGGATCCCTGGGCTTATATTTTGGCGGTTGAGATGGGAGACGCGATAAAACTTGGCGGCGATCACTGCCGCTGATATCTCAGAAAGCAACAGAGAGAGAGAGATGGAAGAAGAGATGGAGGATGGAGGGCACATTGTAATTACATCTGGCTGTGTTGCATGCCATTTTCCCGGCGTTGTCACGTTGTTGTTGGTGGTTTTGTTTGCAATTGGCTAGGGGTGGGATCTCTAGATAATTAAAAGAAAAGCGGAGGGAGAGCAAAGGAAAAAAAAGCATGCAGTGATAAGAGCGAGGAGCGGAGGTGAATAGTGGGAAGGAGGAGTGAAAAAGTGTGTGAAATACATGGCTTTTAGATGAATGTGTTGTGATGTGTTTTAATGGAGGCGCAGCCTGCTCTGCTGCTTCCCCCACCCCTCTGTGAAAGATGTTTTAGGCTGATAAGGAGGCCTGCTGATGGTAGATAGATAACACCCTGCAGATCCACACTGCTGATTGTGTGTTTGTGTGTGTGTGTGTGTGTGAGAGAGAGAGAGAGAGAGAGAAAGCTTGCTTCCTATGACATCACTGCTAGAGCTCAGAGGTCAGCATGAATAATACGCTGCCTCCCACGGCTTAAAGCAAACCAGGACGCCTACAGAGGCCAGACAAAGAAATCGCCAATCTGACCTCCACAGCCTCCTTTACTTCTTCTTCTGCTCTTTTTTTCGCTTCATAAAACAGTGGTTAAACTTCTCTGAAAGCTCACAAGAGGTGTTATTAGATTAGTAAAATGACTTGAGTCAGGTTCCAGTTGAGTGTGTCGCAGCTGTGTGAAAGGAATGTGTTGTTCTTTATCAGTAGGCCAACAAGGCTCGGGTCACGTGAGTGTTATATGGACGCACAATTGAGAGATTAATTCATTCTTTGTGAGCCAAAGTGAAATACAGCACACAAGAACGTCTAAATTCCAAGCACACACAACACACACACACACACAACACACACAACACACACACACACACACACAACACGCACACACATACACACACACACACACCCAGAAGACTGAGCAGCGCCTTGGTGGCTTTCTCTTGTGTGTTTTTTTCGCCTTCTTTGTTCTGCTTTTAGCTTGATGTGAACTTTCGATAAGCCGCGGGGCCTGATCTCCGGTGCAGATAGAGATCGCCAAGTGTGATTGGAGTTGTTATCAGGCTGGAGCAGGCAGGAGCTGAGGCTCCACTGCAATAACAACAGGCCCGGGTGGGAGCAGCCGGGGTCCGGACCCTGGCAATCAGTTCCAGCCCTAATGGGATTAATGTTGTTGTATAATTAGATGATAGGTGTGAATGCATTTCTTTTCTCCCTCGATCTCTTCTCACTCATTCACACCCCCTCCCTCCTCCTCCTTCTTCCTCATCTCTTCTCTCTCTCCTCCCTAACAAGCATTGTCATTGATTAATTTAATTAAAATTAATAGCACGTATTACTCATTCCAGATTCTGTGTAAGATAGTGCAGACATGTTGGGAAATTTTGGTGTTCATCGATGATAATCTCCAGGTTTTTTTTTTGCGTGTGTCTTTTTAAATATTCTTCTCTGTTAAAGGCGTAAAACTTGAAGAGTGTACAGTCAGCGGGGAGGGAGGAAGAGGGAGGAAAGTTACAGCATCAGCAGGATGACTCGCTCTGAGTTGATTCTGACAGATATCAAACTAGAGATGGTGACTGATTGGGTATCAAACGGCAACAGTTGCTCACAGCTTGGTGTGCATGCAACTGCAGTTTGTCAAAAAGAGCTTGTTGCTTCACCTTAGGAGTAACATTTAGAAAACTTTTTGCCTCATGTGTAATCTAAAGTTTCTTTTTAAATCAATCAAACTCAAGTGACTTCACTCTTGTTCTTCACAATCTGTCATTGCACTGTTTGCTTTGTCAGTTTGTTGATCTCATGTGATATGTCCTAGTTTAACAGTAACCATGATATCACTTTACAGCGATAAGAATGTAAAATAAAGTATAGTTCAGGATTAAGGCCTTTCTTCACTTATTTTGGTGTAGGTTTAAGCTCTTATAATGCTTCATCCTTTAACTTCTTTTCACCCCTGTCAACTTCTTCTTTGGCCAATTAACTTCCACTTACGTTGCACTCATTTATGTCACAAGCGCCACCCTGAGGAGTCATGAAGTAGACACTGTGAGTCAAAATGGCAGGGCTCTTCTTAGAGTGCTGTTATTCTTATCGATATTTGGCACCAGGGATTGGATAATAGATTCAGAAGATTCAATCGGGACAACTATTAATTTCCATACTGAAATTTTGTCCAAAACCTAATATTAAATGAATATACTCTGTAATATAGATCTGTAAAATAATGTCTGAGGTGTAGGCTACACTTCCTGCTATTGTCTTGCTTACTTCTGCTGTGTGATAGGCTCTAAGTGTTTATAATTGTCGAGGAAAAAGTTCCAAAGCTTTATTGTATTGCTTTTATTATGATTCCATTTAGAGATTGTAGAATGACCTTAAAGAACCCACAGTATTAGCACCCTGATTGGCTCTCTGTCAGAAACTCATCAGATCCTTAACGGGAAATCATTTATGGCCCATGTGACCGGGAAATTATTGAACTTCTTCCCCAAATGTCAACTACTTTTTTGGTTTCAAAATCAGCTCTTGATAGAATAATTTATATTTTAGTTGATTTGATTAAACACTGGATTTTCCTGTTTTTTTTCTTCTGTTTATGTTAAAGGTGTTAGTTTTTTTTGCACTGATGTGTGTGTGTTTGTGTGTGTGTGTGTGTATGTGTGTGTGTGTGTTTGCATTGTGCCACTGACGGAGAGTGTGTGTGCATGTACGGTCAGATAGACCAAAGGGGGAAGTTGGCCGGGTTACAGAGGAAACACCGTTTGCGTTGGGTGTGTGGATGAGTTATTACTCTTTCCTGCTATTTACCCAGGGGACGGCCTTATGGTGAATTATGGTTCCTGAACTCAGCGCCGTTGTAAACGGTTTCACCCTTGACCTCGGCGTTGAGGACTCCGCAGACGATGGGGGGGGATATCACCCCGGACCAACAGTAGCGTAATCTACGTCCAAACTGTTTGCTCTCGCTGTAATTACCACTCTGCCTACTCTTCCCAGGGAGCTTTGTGAGAGCTTAACTCATGGCTGACGTGCTTTCTGGTAGGGGCAGTGGATGTTTAACCAGAGTAACTAAAGAATGTCTTCGAGCTGCTGTCCCAGGGAAACATGAATACGCACATAATTAGGAAGTATAGGCTAAAGCAGGTGTGTGTGTGTGTGTGTGTGTGTGTGTGTGTGTGTGTGTGGCTGCTGATGTAGGTGTTTGTGTGTGGGATAGCTGCTGGCCGTGCAGCTCTGATATCTGGTCAGAATGACTCAGGACACTTTGAGGACAGTGTGTTTATGTGGATATATATCTTTGTGTATGTGTATGTGTGTATGTGTGTATGTGTGTGTGTGTATGTGTGTGTGTGTGCGCGCGCAAGTGTGTGCGAGTGTGTTTGTGAAACAGCCAGTGTTATGACAAGGCCCCCCCAGCGGCAGTGATAAGACAGACCATTTGCTCCTACTGTGCTGAGCGCTCTGTTCCGGGGTGTTAAGGCAACCTGGGCAAACAACACCGCCTGACCTGCTTTTAGTCCACACACACACACACACACACACACACACACACACACACACACACACACACACACACACAAACTCACACACTCTCCTGACCCGACCAGCCGACAATTAATGCACCTGTGGCTTTAATTCCCACATCACCAAACTGGACAAACGTTGAAGAATTCAAAAATCAGACGTCAGAGCAACCTGACGACATCATGTCACTATATTCAATTGTTTCTAAACACATCATGATTTACTTTTTACAGACACATTCATTCACCCTGTTCTTGACCACTGTGTGATCCTGCTCAATGTTGTCAGGTCAAAGAAGTTTGATCATAACACAGAACATGTTCAGTGAAAACTCAAATCTGTCACGTGCCAAAAAAGTTTTTTTTTACCAAACTAAATTTTCTTTTGGTTTAATTTGGGTTCATCGAGCAACAGACATTTTGAACACAAATAAATGTGGGTCTTCCCATCTGAAGGTATTTAATCGGTGGTTATTCAGAGCGGTGCAGCAGGGCAGTTTGTGCATTTTTTTTTTAATTTAAATTTCCAGTTCACTTAATATACTCTGGTTATAAATAAGCCCTTCAATAGATATTTTTATTTAGTGACTTAAATGCAGGATTCTCCACCATGCTAGATAGAGCATCTCTTTTTACAGATATCGTGTAAAAGTGTCTTTTTCTGTAACAATGGTCACTGTGCCAGAGTAGACAATCACAGCTATACATTTGTGACTTTACAGACAGACATACTGCAGGATGGTGGTACCCAACAATCATCATGTGATGTTAATTTGATAACATTGGGGCGGAACTAGACGACAACCGGTTGTTATCACTGGCGCTCTACAAATAAAGATTGATTGACATCTTAATCCATATTATACTTTTTATACTATAATACTAAATTTATACCTGTCATGGAAAAGTTTCTGAGACAGATAATGTAATATTTTTTATCACTTACAGTATATTAATATTGATTATATTGTATTTAAGAAACTTCTGGTTGTGTGGCTGAATAAACCGGCTGACCTTTTTAAAGCCCATAACGTACAGAGCAAGAGGCAGATGGTATTTGTTGACCACAGAATTTAATTAGTTAGATACATTTTTTTTACTTCCTCTTATCTTTTATTTACAACACATCATTTTCATTCACAAACAGGTAGCACTTCCACAGAAGGCTTGCTGTTGCTTGGATAGAAAAGGCTTGACCAAACAGTGTTGAGATCATAAAGGAGCCACACTGCCTTAACAAATGAAAGAATTAGAGGAGGAGAGAATAAAAAAAACAAATTACCTCTGTATGAACAGTGATTGCAAGGAGATGATGATGAAGAGGACAGGAGGCATTGAGGGAATGAGGAAGCAGATTAATGTTAGGAGAAGGAAACGGGAAGGATAGGAGGGATAAGGGTGACTTGGCGTCCAAGACAATGCAAGCAGAAAGAGGAGATGCTGAAAGAGCCTCATGTGAGCCAACTTAACGGGGGGGGGGGGTCTAGACCAGCGGCTCCTCTCGCTGTCTATCTGCTCACACACTTGCACACAAAAACACACAGACGCAAATACATGCACTCACGCACACACACTTAGATCAGCGCTTTTAGATTTCAGGATTCCCATTGAGCATGAAAACACAATATTTTGGTTGCTGTAATCTTTCTTAAACTTTCTGATCTGATTTAGAACCTCTTGACTTGCAGGTGTCAAATGCTACATTTCCCCTGCTGTCAACTCCAGAAGTTGCTGTTGCAGTTCCCTCCAGCTGCCAACAGAGGAGGATAAAAGTCATAAATATCTTGTTTTCCATCTAAAAATTTAGTATTTGATTACATACAGGAATGTCAGGCTGACCAGATATTCGAAACGTACTCCTCTTTCTTTCTCTTCTCTCTCTTCCTGTCTCTCTCTCCCTCTGTCTCTCAGTATCTCTGTCCATGTCTCAGTGTGTACACTATGAGTCATGTGAGCCAGTAGTGTTGCAGTGATCCGGGCCTTTGGGTTGCTTTGTGCTTGTGTAAACCGTGGTGCTCCGGCTCCACAACTGATAAGTGAACTGCCAATCAACCAGCTGTGTGTGCGTCTGTGTATTTAGTGGGGCTGGAATTGTGTGCGTGTCTGGCCTTACAGTATATTCATATAGAGTGTATGGTATGAGCCAAAGATGAAGACATCATATTAGGAGCAGTAAATGATGTCAAAATATTAGATGTATAAAAGTCTTTTTTTAAATCAGTGCTCTTAGGGATAAATGAACACATCATTTTGACCGTCATCAACTGTGCTGGTGTGAACTATAAAGTCTTGTTGTAATATGAAATACATTTTTGAACTCTAAATTTGAACTCTACTTAGATTGTGAGGATTTAAACATACAATATGTTGAATTTTTACACTAAAATACTTAAATAATTCAAAATGGACTTAACCTGTATTATATATTTTTTGTTTTGGAGTACTAACATTCACTCAAATATTTCCAAAAGTTATAAAAGCCAGAGAAATCCCTAATTTTATACTTTTAACAGGACGTGTCTTGTCATGGCCGCCATCATGACCGACATGACATATTTATCGTTGCCATGGAAACACCGTTGTATGACAAAGACCGCTGCATAAGGAAGCGGTAGCTGCTACTGAAAGCTGCAGTACTGTTACTGTAGGTGCTGCTGTGATAAAAACCTCATTATGAATAGGGCTCAAAGCCATCGGGCTTCCATAGTTACAAAAGCTGTGGCTCCATATGTACAATTGAGTTTTACATCTTGATGTTTCTTCTCTGCATATGTTCACATATTGACCTCCCAAAGCTAATGTTTTTGACATGATACCATTTTGGTGGATTCTGCGAAAACATTTTTCAAATCCCAGTGAAAGGCGATCTCTGATTCTCACATGATACTCTGAAAGGTCAGTACTAGTCATGAGAAGTTCTCGACTGGTGAAAACAGTTTTCAGTGTGTTTCTAAAGTCTGAGAAAAAAAAGTGCAGTTTGTGCTTAAAGACCATAAAGAGAAGATCTCATTAAATCATCCTGTTTTGTTAATGGGGAATGCATGCTGCAGATTTATTTAAGCATGGCGCTTAAACATCAGGATATCTCTGCCTCCGTTGCTTGTCTATTTCATCTTTAAAGAAGTGCTACACTTAATGGCTGGAGAGTAGTCCTTTTAGATATTTGATTTAACATGTAATGTAATGTAATCTAGAGGCTTGTTGAACCTCACAAGAATAAAACCCTGCTGCCAAACTAAAACGAGTCTACAGTTAGAAACACAGTTTTGATAACGGAGATCAAATGTTAATATCAAAACTTTTCAAAATAAATCAACACTTTTGATTTCCATCTTTTATTTCTCAAGGTTTTGTTATTTTTAATATGTTGGGAGAAACATATTTTTGCTGTATCCTGTCGCATTGTTTCATCTTCCTTCCTGATTGAGACACAGATAATAGTCTGAGAGATCCCTTTATAACTAACTCTGTGTGAGCTCTTCTATAAATTATCCCTGTTGTAACATCTTTTATTGTGGACATGTGAAACAACAGTGGTGTAATGTGATGTAGCAGAGAAAGCAGGTAAAATAACAACACCTAATGTTTTCAAGTTTATTACCGTCTTTGGATTGTACCATCACTTTGTCAGCCTCACACCTTTATCTCCATCTTCAGCTTTTCCATCATTTTTTCTAGTTTTAAAATGATTTCCCCTCTCTCTCCTCTTGACCCTCCTCTGATTTATTTTATTTATTTATTTTTTAACAATATCTACCCTCCCACCTCCACTTCTCTATCACCCCTTCTTTCATTCTATCTATCTCCCCCCCTTTTGCCCCTCCTCTCCCTCTCTGTCTCCAGCCAGACCCCTCGTCTTGGCGAACCAGGTCTTGGCGGTATGATAATGTGGAAAGTTGAACTGGCCCCATTACAGCGAGGCTGATGCTGGGCCCGATAAGGCTGTTGATAATGGGTGCAGATAGCGCTGACACAGCGGTCCAATAGCCTAGCCCTGCCTCCCCCTCTCTCTCCCTCCTTCACCCCCTCAACCCCCCCCACCCCCCCATTATCATTCCTGCCCACCGATGGGCTCCCAGAACGCTATCTCCTCTCCATTTCCACTCCTGCGACAGATAAGAATGGAAATACTGACTTCATAGCTGACTGATTAAAGTGTCTGCCTTTCTTGATAATACACAGATAAATTATGTTTTTTTTTCTTTCTCTCCCTCTTCTTCTTCTCCCCCTCTCCCTTTCTATCTAGAAAAGGGTGGGGCACAGCAGGAAGAAGAAAAACCCTGTCCTCTTTACATTTCTCTTTTCTTTTGTGAAGGTTTTTTTTTGCAGTAAGGAGGAGATGAATTGCAGAGAGGAAGGAAAGAAGGAAGGGGGTATTGAGAGATTCTGTGGTGGTATAAAGATGTGAGTGTGTGTTATATTTGCAGATCCACTGGGCAGTATGTGTGGAAACAGATCACTGCAGTACCAACCTGAGTATAAAGAAAGTAGTATTCCTGGCTTTTTGAGTCATCATAAAGGCTAGCAGAGCGTCTGTAAGGGGGGGGGGGGGGGCATAGAGATGGGTAGATAGAGACAGAAGGGTGGGGGCACACAGGTCTGTTTTCAGCCCACTGAACTCCCACTGCAGCTACAGCCGTTTCCAGGTTGACTTTTTATCACTGATTGCTCCAGTTTGATACCAGCAAAGATCCCTCATGGATATGCTCCCTGCATCCAAATCCTCTATAACCCCCCACCCCAGACACACACACAAACACCCCCCACTCAACCTCTATCTCCCTCCCCTCTCTTATCTTTAGCTCTCAAGCTCCCCATCTGTCCAACTGAACTTCTGTCCTCCTTCCTCCGCTCACCTCCTCCAATATTTCCATGAGGAGAAATTCCCCTTCTGCTCTATCAGGATGATGATGATGATGATGATGTCATTATTCAAGTTGTTGGATGTAATTTGTACTTTTAATTCACTAAAAAAACTCAGTGTTCCACCTGGGGAAGGTACCTTACCTGCTGCGTGATCTTGTCAGCCGGCATGTGGATGCCTTGACATTCTTTGGATAAGCCTGCAAAACAGTAAACAGAATAAAAAGTTGTTTTTTGAGCAAATCTTTCTAAGCCCTAAGATCAAATCTGAATTTGTTTGTTTGGAATCATTGATTTTTGAATATAAACTTAGACTTTTGCTTCTTTTGACTTCACTGCTGGCACATCAATAGTTACTTTGTCCTCTGTTGAGTGGAGTTCTATTGCATCATTTTTTATTTGGGACTACAGATGCAAATGAGAGAATCGCTAGATCTGATGCACCCATATTTCAAATTTTCTTTGTTGTTGCACGCTGTCCACTGACAAATAGAATAAATGAAATGAAATGAAAATTACCTCCTGATGATATTTGAAACACTTTTACAAGTGAACAAAATATATTGCTGATTATATATGGACAACAATTAAATCCGGCATCTACAAATATATACTCAGAGAGCGTCGCCTGTAGTCTGATACCAATGTAATACCAGTATAGTAGCACCATAAATTACATTTTAATCCCAAAACACAATTTTTCCCTAAACACTTCGAAATTGGGATAATTTCTTAAAGTGATACAAACTACTCATAATTTGGTAAGGCTTGGGCTCAGAACACGTTTTAAATGCAGCCTTGCAGAGACTTGATACAGGATTGATACCTCTCCTACATCTTATCCACTTACACAAAGCTACAGCCATTCATCAATTAGCTTAGCTTAGCATAAAGACTGGAAATGGGGGCAAACAGTTAGCCTTGCTCTGTCCAAAGGCAACGAAATCTTTCTTACCATGTAACATTATTTTAATACATATAGAATCAAAGCCATCGTAAATGATCATATTCTGCTCGCAATCCAGTTAGACTGTCGTCAATATGAATTATTTTGGACCCAAGAAGTTAAACTGATTCCTTCCACGTCATTCAGTAAAACTTGCATGAGGTATAGAAGCCATGAGGCTAGAAACCAATTAAATTTTCCAACCTCAGATTAATTTGTCATGATACAGCAGTGCTTCAGTTAACATTATAAATCTGGTCATCTTGTCATGACAGTCCCTCAGCAGCTGTTACAACCCCGTCATCCCTGCAGCGAGCCCACAGATGTCGTGTTCTCCTGCAGGGAGCAGCGGGACGGAACAACATGCTGTTTGTCCGGGCCACACTCGCTGAC
The DNA here is from genome assembly GCF_963584025.1 of Labrus mixtus. NCBI lineage: Eukaryota > Metazoa > Chordata > Actinopteri > Labriformes > Labridae > Labrus > Labrus mixtus. Next base: position 22,200,809 of record NC_083615.1, read on the forward strand.
CTTGATAGATTAGACCCAGAAAAGCTTTTCTGTCTGACACACAACCATGATAAGTCTGTGTGTGAAATAGTTTTTCCTCTTCTCAGAAATATGGCTCTATGCTGAGAGCAGATTCTGTGTGTGTGTGTGTGTGTGTGTGTGTGTGTGTGTGTGTGTGTGTGTGTGTGTGTGTGTGTGTGTGTGTGTGTGTGTGTGTGTGTGTGTGTGTGTGTGTGTGTGTGTGTGTGTGTGTGTGTGTGTGTGTGTGAGAGACTGTGTGTCAGTCTGCTTCTGCCAACCGACCTTCCTGTCTGCTAATAAAACAACTCTCCTCACACTCCACCAGATCACATAACGTAACATGTTTTCTTTTGCTTGTGTTCATGCTCCTGCATTTAACATGTACCTTAATGAGCGTGCAAAGCAATAAATAAACCAGAATTTAGCTTAATTTGACACCAAAACCTGGCTTTACTTTTTAAGGTCAGTGCTCCTTTTTCATTTACAAAGAACAGGGAGTGGAAGGCATACAAAAAGAAAGAAAGAAAGCAGAAGAAAAAAAAGCTGTGATAAAAAGCCCTGATAAGAGAATGACTGTGTTGTGTAGGAGTTGATATCAATGTTATCTATCTGTCTTTTTTTTCCTCTCTGCGAGCCCTTCTGTTGTTTTCGGCTCTTATCTCGCTGCACCAAAATGCCAGGAACAAAAAGGGGAGAAAGAAAGAAATTACCGTGCGGATTATTCGTGGGGGTTGGCTGATAAAACGTTGATGTCGAAATTAAAACCAATACTTGTTTTTTTCTCAATGTGATATTTGTGTTTTTTTTATTCATGTGTCTATGAAGGTTTTTGAATTTTGTGCAAGCTGTGCGTTGATAATTTCTTGCTGTTGCTTGCTATTAGCAGATTAGACCTCATTTAACTCTTTATGCCCTTCCTGACACCAATTCATTACACACACCCCTCTGTCTCCTCACACACGCACACACACACCCTGCTGGGGCCAGATAAGCACAGTCCTCAATCTGTCGTTAATAGAGAGCCACAAACCGGCAGCGGACAGGTTTGAGTTTCCACAATGACAGCCCCAAACGTCACCGTCGACAGCGGTGGCAGGAACGGGACGCTGTGATTGGCCGCTTTGTGGCACAGAGCCGTTCGGTGGCTTCCCAACAGAAGACATTAAGACAGGCAGGTCAGCAGCTTGACCCCACTTTACATCTGAATCCCTAATTGCTCCTGTGCTTAATACAATAGCTTTGAACTCCCAAGTGACTGACTGACTCTGACTTGTGTGTGTGTGTGTGTGTGTGTGGTTACTCATCCTTTCACTGGTACCGACAAAATGTGGCTTTGTAATCACTTTTCACTTCTTAAATGATTTATTCAAAGCTCTCCAGCCTACAGCCACAATGAAAACAGGAAAAAAGCAAAGATGTCTCGTTTTACCAACAGCTGCTGAAGACTTAAAGGAACAGTTTAACCTGGAAATACACACTCTTTTCTCTTTGTATGTGAAACTTCCAGTATTTCCTAAAATATTGAGTAATTTCAGTTGTCAATCAGCGACAAAATGTTGGTGTTCTTCATTAACAAGGAGAGCAGATTATAACTTCCCAGAGCCCTGTGTCTGTCAGAGAGCAAAGCTCCCCGGGTATAAAAGTCAGAGAGCTCACCCTCTCTCCGAAACAACTCAATTATTTACACAAAGAAAAGTTCTGAAAAAGCATCTCCTTGTAAGAATAAATGTGTCGCCACAGCTTTCAGGACACAAGAGGGAATAAGGAGCTTCAAGCTGAGTGTTTATAGTTCCTTCTCCCTTCTTTTCTTAAACACACAGACTTGATGATTGTAATGTGTTTTCTTAAAACTTAAAATCCAGAATATCAAGAATCCTCTCAAATGATACTGTAGCGGCGCAGGTTTAGCTCTGTTGGCAGAGTAGGCTCCTCATACAACAAGTCCACAATGCGAGCTTCAGGTTGGACTCCAGGTTGGTCCTTTGATGCATCAAGGTCCCGCTCTCTGCTCCCAACATCACCTGTCACGCTTCAGCTGTCTTATCAATATAGACAAAAAGGCAAAAATCAAAAATCTTACAAAAATACATAACCCATAAGACGATCCTGGTTTTGCTCAGTCAGTAGAGAAGTGCCTCATGTAGAAAGGTCCTCAACGCACTTGTTGCTGGTTGGAGACTCGGTCCATTCAGAGCCCCACTCTTTTTTTTCCACATTTCATGTCTCTCTTCAGCTCTCCTATTCAGTAAAGGCAAAAAAGGCAATCTCTGAAAAATTCAATAAAACCTGTAAAAAAGAAGAAAAGACAGTTCAATAATGTTGAGTCGACAGCTGGCATGCAGGGTTCCTCCTCGTTCACACTGTTTGTGCTAAGCTAGGCTAAACACATGCTAGTCTAATATTTGAACTGGACACACAACAACTTCATTAACTTGTCAGACATCTGTAAAGATGGAAAACTGTGTACTTCCCCCTGGTGTAACAGTGTTTTCTTATGTGGGCTTGTCTGTTGAAGCTTTAACACTAGAGGGACGTTACTCATTTGCATAAGCAGTGCTTGATATTTTCAAGTAATTTTATTCTGTAATGGCTTGGCCTTTTTTATCATGATGGAGTACACCTGTATAGGCTGGAAAAAAAACCCATAACTGAAATGAGAGAATACTATAGGAAGATTAATGAAATGAAATAAGAGATGATAAACCATTAATTTAATGTCTTCAGAAAGATCTTTTATTAGGTTATAATTCTTATTTTCTAAGGTTAGATTTTATTGGGTAATTCCAACTGAGATTAGGATCTCTAATAGAGAGAGGGCTTTTATTAAGCGGTAAACTGTCGATCTGGGCAGAGAGAGGGAGATAGAGAGAGAGACACAGAGAGAGAGAGAGAGAAAGTGGTCCTTGTGTTTCACACTTGACCCTTTTTTTTTTAACCGTAGGTCACCTGGCGCCCTACCTTCTGCCCCCCCAACCCCTCTCTGATAGCTCAGGTTACCCCTGACAGAGTGTTTGTGTGAGTGTACACAAAGTAGTACACACAGTTTTATCAATTTAAATCATATTTAAATGGTTGCCTTCATAGTCCATGGTCCATTTTTTAAAATATTTTGATTCTTTAATCTAGAAAAAGCTCACATAGCATTAGCGTTAATGTTTCCAGATTAGCGTGCCTGTATTTCCACAGGCAGGATAAGGACATATCGGACATCGGCTGTAATTTCCTCCAGCTCATCGCGGTTTCCCTGCCCTTACCTCTTTGTGCGTCTTGCCCCCTCTCCCTCCACCTCCCCTCCCATCGCCAGCGAGTCCTCTTGTCTGTGTATTAGTATTAGCAGCAGCAGCAGTGTCCCCTGAAGTAAAACAATCTGCTGTAATCTATCAGCGTGTTATCGGCCATATCTGAGAGCCGAGAAAGCCAGGGCCGGGGCTGTGGCGCCGCTCTCCGGAGCTGATAAAGTTTCAGAGTTCAGCGATGATGAATGTTAAGAAACTACACCCTCGTTACCGGCAATGTGGACTTGGCAAAGCTGAGAGATAGGGAGGGGGTGTGTGAAGGTGGGAAACGGAGAAAAAAGGGCAGAAGAGGAGGGTGGAGGTGGGAAAGGGGAGAGGAAAAAGAGGTCTTCTTGGCATCAGGTGTGGGTCGAGGGGTCAGGCCCTGCTGGGTCTTTTGTTTTCTTGGGTTACTCTGTGTCTGGAGCACGGCTCACTGTCTACCTTTCTCCCACCTTCAGATACCAGGATTGATGCTTTTGACCTTTTAAACTGAACTTTCTCTGCAATTGTTTTGTTGCAGTTTTTATGAAGGGTATTGAGTTTTAATGAACGTATTTAATCATTATACAATGTTAATGTAAAGTAAAAAAAAAAATGTTATAATGTTTTAATTTTTTACGAGCATAAAGCTACCATAAATACTGTACTATCAGAATATTGGGATCTTCAATAGAAATGAAAACAAGCTCTCAGGTTTAAAAATATAGATTTGAAATTGTATACATTTGACCATTAAAGAACACATTACAGGTTAAAGTAGATCCACGTGTGGCACAAGAGCTGCATACAGAGCAATCATTTTGGACTCATTTTAATCCAAGTTCAACCACAGGCTCATTTGCGTTTGTTCCTGTCAATTGAACAACCTATGAAAATAAGGCCCTTCCACTTGCATCCAAAAACCAAACCACCACTTTTAGAAAATTGCTGAATTTTGTAGGAAAAAAAGAAAACTTTTACGCATCAGATTTTGTTTTGTTGTCACTTTTTTGCACCTCAGAACCTGTAGCTTGAGAAAAGAAGCACCAACGATGTTTTAGTTTTTAGTACGAATAAATAAAGTAAGTGCGCCTTGTTGTTTCAGGAACAGGAAATTGATATGAATGATTATCAACATGTGCTCTTTGGAAAAAACAAAACACCCACCTCTCAAAACATGCACCTTTTTTCTTCTTCTAGTATCATTAATCTGTTGCACAGTCCCCCCCCCCTTCTTACTTAAGCTTAACATGGAGACCCAACTGTGTTGCGTCTGTATCAAAGTCTCATCAGCCGCCAACTCTTCAGTCTGTCCGTCCTCGTGAACACATCGACAGCTTCTATCTGTCAGCCATCAGACTGTCAGGCCTCAAAGTCCCCCGATTAGCTGATAAGAGTGGCGGTGGTTCACAAAGACAACAGTACAAATGACTGATAAAGCATTAGGAGTTAGTCCACTGATGATTAGTGGGCCTGCTTTTACAGGTCATAGAGCTCTCGATGATTTGAAGGTGCTGTTGACTTTTGGGACTCAAACTCTGTCGTGGCAAGTCTGTGATCTCTTGGCAGGTCAGGAGTTGCTCTGAAGAGTTTTCTCCACTCTTTACCTGACAGGGGGCTCTGAGCTTCAAACAGCTGGAAACAAATCAGCTGCTGCGTCTGCGTTGATCAGTATTTTTGACAGAGCTTTTAGGGAAATGCTATTGGTAGCAAACTTCTGGGGTAATGTCAAAGCTAAGATCCCTTACAGTATATTCTTCCATACTTTCTCCTTCTGTAGACAAACAGGGGTTATCTTAGTGGCTCCCAGAGGGTCCCAGCACTTATTTGCCTCCATGACAGTATTTATGACCATTGGTTCATTGGTTGTTTACACATGAGTGCAAGATATCAAAGTAAAAACCCCATCTGATGGGACAAAATCTAATATAATTTGGGGTCTGTGCCGTAGTGTTTTAGATATAAGTTTAGCAGTCCTGGATTTTCAAGAGCGTGAGAAGCGTAACAGTTCCCTTCTTTCTATTTCTAGCCATGTTTCTGAGCTCAATTTGTGAGTGTCAAAAAAGAAACGTGATCCACAAGGTTTGACAGCACCTTCTCAAAACCAGCAACAGAGTGAAGCACATTATTATACATATATGAGTCATATTAGCTGAAATCCTGTTTGAAAGAAAATGCAGGAATTAAAATTATCTCGTTTTGTCAGCATATCTCATGAGCCAGCGAAGAGGAATTTTTAACAGCGGGTCATAAATAAAAAGCTTGATTCTTAAACATGTTTTGAGTATTTCCCTAAAATATCTGTATATTTCTGGACAGTAGTTGCATGCAATTGAGCCCCTTTCTGGCAGCAGGTTGGCACACAGGTTTATAAGTCAGACCTTCATGGTGCAGTAGAAGAGTACAGTACATCACTCAGGATAAATCAGCACTTGTTAATGATACATTCATTGTGATTTTGCTCCTTAATTTGGTATTCATGACATTTTCATATGAAATATAACCAGATATCTGAATGCAACTATTGATTTAGTTCTTAATGCAGTGACCTGGTGTATTTGACCCGGGATGAGACTGTTGAACCGATGTTTATTTGAACATCCTCTTTTTTTTGTATAAACATCATCAGATCCCATACAACATCTCTGACACGCACACACAGACACACAAATGCAGAGCGATGTGGTTCTCAGTTCTCTAGAGCACAAAGGAAGACTCAAAATGTGCAAAATGGAGAATGGGGGAACCATTGTGATTGTGACAAAGTTCATGAGCGTATAATAGCAGTTAATGCGTAGCGGGGCGCGGGCAGCTTTGTTCGCCAAAGTGCCGGGCTCTTAATAGAATCTGATAGATAGACGCCTGTCTCCTCAGGCCTGTTAGGGGGGCGTTGGGCTGTTTCCACTCATCAAGCCCATAGTCTCTCTCCCCCCTCTCACTCTCCCTCACTGCTGTCCTTGTCTTACTGTCATTCTATGAAGGAATAATTTGTCAATAATTGGCCGTGTCATTCTCGTCAAGACGGTTTGATAAAGCGGCGGCTCTTTGGGGGCCAGGCCGGAGTA